>NW_026526887.1:0-21232 GCF_024362965.1 Panthera pardus
GTTCCAGCCTCTGCTTTCGACCTCGTTGCTTGAATACGCTCCCCTGCAGGCAGTGCCGTGACACCGACCTGTCGCGGAGCGCTGCGCTCGGAGCGCCGCTGTATCCGCGTGCCGATTTTATTAAAGACGAGGAGTTTGTCACTGCGCTTCTTCGGCCGCGCTGCACAAACGTCTAACGGCCACGGGCGTGCGTCACGCATGGCTGGGTGGCGACCTGGGAGTACAACAGGGGGCCCGGGGGAAGAGGGGTGAGGCGGGATGAGACGGTGTGGGCCACAGCCACAATCGTGGAGTCAACTGCGCCTTCTGCTGCAAAAAGATCGGTTGTGGCCCTAACCCCCCTGCTGCACAACGAGGTCTCATTTGGACACGGGGTCACCGCGGATGGAATTCATCAAGACGAGGTCCCACTGGAGTCGGGTGGGCCCCTTATCCACACGACTGGTGTCCTTGTAAGACAACGGTTGTATGAAAACTGAGGCACGTGGACAAGGCAGAGATGGACTCGTGTGTCTCCAAGTCCGGGAATGTCAGGAGTCCCTGGCGAGCACTGGAAGTGAGTCGGAGACAGAAAAGGAAGGATCCTCCCTTCTAGAGCCTTCAGAGGGTGGGTGGCCCTGGGGACACCTGGACTTCACGTTTCTGCCTCTGAACTCCAGAAGAGAAACGGACACAGGATAAATGTCTGCCGTTTTCAGTCCCCCGGTCTGTGGTTCATGGTTACGGCGGTCCCAGGACGCGGACGTGACCGCTGACGGTAAGCGGCAATCGTACTGTTCCAGCAAGTCCGCTGGGAGGGAAAGGCCCCTCTGACTGGCTTTGGTCCTGGGTTTGACTTAGCCGTTCCCCACTCAGACGGCTGCCCGAGCTGAACAGCACTTACACGTACCTCCTCCACCCTTCCCTTCGCGTCCCGGAGACACCTGGGGTTCAGGGGGGACCAGGGAGAGGGTGCACAGTTCTCAGACTACACGTCGGATCTTTTAGGGATTGTAAAACGCTGTCCACAAATGTACACCCATAAGCATTTTGTTTTATACGACTGACACCCAAATCCGTGTCCACATATGCCATTTTACGTTCCTTAAAGCAGTGCAACTTTTACCATATTGAAAACCACCAGATGATTATCCTAAAAACAGAAGTGGTGCGGTGTGGTGGGTTTCAGATGGATAAGAGAGACACTGGAACGACAGCTTAGCCTGGCCCCCAGGGTCCGTGACATCAAGCCACACGACGGATGAGACACCATTACTGTAATGAGCTCTTTCTCCAGTCCCAGTAATGAGTCCGCTTGAAGAATTAATTAGAAATTCTGAAACAGCTTCCCTGAAAGGAGAAAGACGGGTTTGCCTAGAAGAACAGCGAGCAGAGCAAATCTGGATGCCGCTTCCTCACCTGCGTTTACTTTCCCCGTTTAGCGTGTCTGAAAAGCAAAGGAATCTTCCTTTACTGAGATCTCTCCGGTGGACCGCTCGGCAATTTAGGCAGTGAGGCTTCTCGTTGACAACAACTGGCGGGCATGTCAACCCCACGTGGATAACGACAAACGTTCTAACATTTAATCAAGGTGGAAGTCTGCCTTTAGAACCTCTGCTCCACATGCAGCCAACCGATTATTAGAAAAGGTAAGACACCAGGGGCAGCTGGCTGACTGGCCGGTGGACCACGTGCCTCTTGATCTCAGGGTCTTGGACCCCTATCAATCCACCTCTGCAATTCAGGGAATGAAGAAAAAAGAAAAAACGCGTGTGTACCCTGCCCATGAAGGACATTCCTCCCAGGAGATACCAACCCTCACTCATCAACCTCCAGAGAGGCCACATGTGGCCACGAATCCTAGCCCTCCTTGACCCAGAGGTCCACGTGGGCCCACATCACATTTGCATTAGCTGGATGTAGGGGTGTCGTCCTCCAGGCCCTGAATACCCCCCACCCCTGCATTTCCCCTACAGTCTACTGCTGATGTGCTCACCCCAGAGACTCGAACTCTGGCACCACCGGAGGTAACGCCCCAGAACACTGATTTATGACCTCATTGTCTACTGAACAAAACCTCCAGTGACCCCCCCCCCCAACCACGCACACGTAATCAAGTCCACAGGCCCCCCGCTGGCTTGTTCCCTCCACCCAGAGGAACCTTCGTTTTCTCCTCTGGATAAACTTCCACTCTGTAGAGGTCCAGCTGAAATATCACTGCTGTCCGTAAGCCTCGTCTTTCTCCAGGGCAGAAATCAGACCCTCCGCTCTGCTCCCACAATAATAGTAACACGGTCTGGCCACATTCAGGCCTGTCCTATCCATCCAATCCAATCCCAGAAAAAATTAAGTTTCATTTATTGGTATAACTTTCCACGCACGATACACAGAGGAGATACTCGGCCAGTGGTGGCTGCACCGAATTAAAATCAGGTGTAACACGGGGCGCGTGGGTAGCTCAGTCAGTCAAGTAGCCGATTCTTGGTTTCAGCTCAGGTTCTGATCTCATGGCTCATGAATTCGAGGCCTGTGTCAGCTCTTCCCTGGCAGCACAAACCCTGCCTGGGACACACTCTCTCTCTCCCTCTCTCTCAAAATAAACAAACTTAAAAAAAATCAGGCGTAATTTATAATAACGCTACAGCAAAAAGCATGGCTTTCCACGTATGTAAGGCCAACGCCGACAGGCTTCTGGGCGTCTTTGGTTTTATGAGTCACTATCTGTCACAAGGATTTCCAAAGGGGGTCAGAAATGGTCTTCAACATCACCCAGGTGGAGAGGTGAGCATCGTTCTGTTGTCACGGACTAATACCATTCTCTGTGGTATTTTTCCCCAAGCTGTTACGTCCTGGTAGATTTCCATCAGGGGTGGTTAAAAGCAAACGAAAACCTAGCGAGCTTTACCAATCCAACTGAAAGAGGTACAGCAGCTCCAGACATTGGGACGCGGGCTTAATACATCCATCAACAGCAGACAGTCACAGGTTGGACAGGGGGACCTCCCTCTCCCCGGTGCTCCTATGGGGTATGTATCTGATCAACGGTCCCAGAGACAGGAGCACCTCTGCCTTTTACGGATTCTCCCCCAAAAGGAAGTTTCAGGAGGACCCCCGAGAAGGCCAGTGCTCATGATCTCTACTTAAAGGAGACCGTTCAGCACAGCTACTCCCACACTCTGTTTCCAAAGCGGCACTGACGACCTTGCATCGTGCTCCGAGGTGGTGCGGGACAGCCAGCCGGCCACCATCTCCTAATTCCTCACCCGCGTCAACACAAGGTCACGTCTCAGCCACCAGAGGCTGGGAGGAAAGCACACAGTTGGTTTTTTATTAGCACCTACTGCTCTCCCATGAACCCAAGAGGGCTGATCACACCCCTGCCCGCCAGGCAGCCCCGGCGGGAAAAGGGAAAAACTCCGTTCCGAGTCTCATGGGCGTTTTCCACAGGAAGACCGCCTGGCAGTAAAGTGCAATCTCTTGGAGACTCACGTCCAGCTCTGGCCAAATAAAACCGCGGCTGTTTGTCCACATGTCTTCCCCCTCTAATGTCTGTGAGGGCACGCACACCATCCTCCTTGTGATGGAGACCGTTCTCCCTCCCTCCCAGCGTGATGCACTCGGCCGTGGCACTGACAGGTTTCGCTTCACTCTGGATCTGCTCGGAAAGGCTGGCCACCCAGTACCAGCTTGGGGTGATTGCTACGTCTAAAACGATGAAGATTAAGAGAACAAAAGAACTCCTTTCCTTGTATTCCAATAAAGGATATATTTTATTTTCTAATTAAGACTGTCAATCACATATCCTTGTTTTTTAATGTTTTACTTTTTGAGCGAGTGTGAATGGGGGAGGGGTGGGGGAACAGAGGAGCTGAAGCAGGCTCTGTGGTGACAGCACAGAGCCTGATGCGGGGCTTGAACTCACGAACCGTGAGACCATGACTTAAGCCAAAGTCGTAATAGGCTCAACCGAATGAGCCACCCAGGTTCCCCTCAGTCACATATTCTTATCTGCGGGCAGAATTTGTAACATATTCATGGGTAGCCTTTTTTTTTTTTTTTTCTAAGCCTTGGGGAGACTTACCACCAGGATAAACTCTGAATTACAAACAAGTCATTGAGTCAATTGCACTGGCCGTGGTAATATCCCTGGAGCCACACAAGGAAACGGAGAAAAAATACAGACCAGAGCAGAGATTTCGAGAAAAAGCTTCTGAAGACAGTCAAGTCTCAAAACTCAAAGACGCAGGGCTCACGACCTTTGACAAGGAAATCCCTCTGCTGTCGTGCCCCTGGGACCCTCTCTGTTCATCACCGGGACCCTGCTGCACTGGGAAAGACCCTCCCCCGCCAATTCTAGCCAGGGAGTTCTGTCAAACCCGGCAGCGCTGTGCAGGACAGAAAACAGAACCTTCTAACACGCAGGGTTACAGGTGGAATCATGTCCCCCCAAAAAGATACGGTGAGGCGCCATCCCCCACTACCTCACAACGCATCCTTATTTGGAAATCGGGTCTCTGCAGAAGGAACCAAGTGAATAGGAATATTCCTTTAGGTCTGCCCTGCTGGAAACCGAGGACATGCCATCTGAACCCTGGGCACCCTCCATGGACCGCGATCCGTGCAGAGGCCGGGACCGGGTATTAGCTTCCCAGGGGGACCTTAACAAGGGAACGCCAGCTGGGAGGCTTAACAGAAGGCACATCCGCTCACATTGTGGAGTCTGGAAGTTGGAGATCAAGCTGCCAACAGGTTCGCTCCGTGAGAGGGCGAGGGACAGGGAATCTGCTGCAGGCCCCCCTTCTTCGCTCGTGGGTAGCTGTCTCCATGCTTACGCACACCTATATCCAAATTTCCTCTTTTTATAAGGACTGGTCAGACTGGATGAGGGCCCACCCCAATTACCTCACTGACTTGATGACTTCTGTAAGACCCTATTTTCTCTTTGGTTTTTGTTTTTTTTTAAAGTTTACTTATTTATTTTCACAGAGGGGGAGAGAGAGATTCCCAAGCAGGCCCTGCGCTCTCAGCACAGAGCCTGACGCGGGGCTCGATCTCACAAACCATGAGATCACGACCTGAGCTGAAACCAAGAGTCGGGCGCTTAATGGACTGAGCCACCCAGGCGTCCTGACCCTATTTCCAAATAAGGTCATATTCTGAGGTGCCGGGAGTTGGGACTCCAACGTATCTTTTCTTGGAGTGTGGGGGGAGACGCACTTCAGTCCATACCAAACAGTGACAAAGACTATTTGATTTATAAAGCCCTAAGAGCGGAGATAATTAACAACATATGCCCAGAAGGAGAACACTGTTCAGAGACGGGATTAAGTCTGCCTCCTAAATCCTTCCATGGGTTCGCTCTTCAGGAAAACCTCTGAGCCTTTCCTACCACACAACTCCTAAAGGACACATTTGACTTGAGGACTGCTAGATTGAAACATTTTCCATAAATTTTGGGCATATCATGCATTTCTTTCTTTAAAAAAACGCATTCTGTCAGGGTCTGTGGCTTGTGGCATTTGGAATATATTGTGGCCAGTGGGTAGCCGAATATGTGTGTGGGCTGGAGGACCGTGGGAGAGTGGGCATTCACCGTTGTTCCCAGTTAATATCTCCGGGAGGCAAAATGCCCACAGAATTTCATAAAGAGAATGAAAGGCAAAGAATTCTGTAGGGCCATTGAGAACTTCACTGCTAGAGGCCCTCGGTCCTGTGAAACAGGTAATTCAACTCACATTAAAATAAAGCAGCAGGCTGCTTTGAGTCCAAGTCTGTTAAAGGACATTTCTTCCTTTTCTACGGCCACTGAATCTGCATTTCTAAATTTTTCCCCCTGACTCTCCTTTCCACGTAGGTCTCTGCTCTCTTCCATAACGATTAGTCTCGTGTGACTTTTTCCTTATGAATATTTGAGAACCAATGTCAAAAATTTATAGCCACCACCCAATTATTTATAACTGGATACCGCAGCCCCACGGTTAGTGTTACAGGAAACCACGGGCCACAGGGCTTCAGGGGCGTCCAGCTTACTCCTGAGTCTTTCCCAAAGGGGTTGGGAGAGGGGTGTCTCTACCTGGGTGGACACCTGAGCCCCATGTTGCTTTCAGTGAGAGAAAACACGGTCACAGGACAACGTGGGGCACAGTACGGATTACTACATACGCCTCCCAGGTAACCATCTGTACCTGGATTTACGTGGCACAGTTCCACGCTGGAAAGTTTTTTTGAGGAGTCTTCATTCTTTCACACCCCTCGTGCACCTGTAATTCACATTTCCACCAGCCTCCATGAACGAGTTTAAAGCGACATCTAAAATACTTACAAGGGGCGCCTGGGTGGCTCAGTCAGTTAAGCATCTGAGCCTTGGTCTCAGCTCAGGTTATGACCTCATGGTTCAGGGGTTCAAGCTCTGCACTGGGCTCTGCACTGACAATGAGGAGCCTGCTTGGGATTCTCTCTCTCCCTCTCTCTAAATAAACAAACTTAAAAAAAATTTGAATAATGCAAAACTCATACGACCCAGACACCTCCTGGCCGCCACCGTGCGCATTTCCAGAGACCACGACGGAACTCGGGCTGGGTCAGCGGGCGGCACCGCAGGTAAGGGAGGACTGAGAAGCTCCGGGTTCCACCTCTGCCCCTGCCACTTCCTAGGAGGCACCTGGCTTGCCTGAACTCAAGTGGCCACGGACAGAGGGAAGGGCATTCAATGGCCAATCTCGACCGGTGGTTCCCAAGCAGGGCGATCATGCCACCAGAGGACGTGGGGAGATGCCTGGAAACATTCTGGGTGGTCACAAGCAGAGGGGGAAGGGTGCTCCTGGCATATACGGGGTGGACAACTGTTTGCGGTGGGGACCGTCCTGTGTACTGAAGAGCACTTAGTAGCATCCCTGGCCTCCACCCACCAGCTGTCAGGAACATCTTCGTCCACTTGTGACAACCGAAACTCTGTCCAGAGACTGCCGAATGTCCCCTGGGATGCTGAATTGCCCCTGCTGAGGAACGACAGTCCAGGCAAATGGCTGATTTCCTTGACTCCTGGTTTTCTCTGGATACTCAGATTTAGAGGGCTGGCTTGTGTAACAATTAATTATAAAAAATTTCTTGGGGTGCCTGGGTGGCTCAGTTGGCTGACTGTCTGACTTCAGCTCAGGTCACGATCTCACCATTCGTGGGTTTGAGCCCCACGACGGACTCTGTGCTGACAGCTCGGAGCCTGGAGCCTGCTTCGGATTCTGTGTCTCCCCCTCTTTCTCTCCCCCTCTACCACTCGTGCTCTTTCTCTCTCTCTCTCAAAAATAAATAAACATTAAAAAAATTTTTTCATCTTCCCTACTAGCTGTAAACAATTTGGGAGAAGGAGCCACATCGAGACCATCTCTGGTCCAATGTTTCCAAGTAACTTTTTTTGAAGATTTCACATCTATTATTCAGTGAGAGGCCACACATTTGCCTGCAATATCCCTCGCATTAGCTAACGCAAGTCTGTCCCCTTCCGTATGCTACACGGTCCCCTCATGATTTCGTTTACAAAATAATTTATTTTGCTGGGCCCAGGTGGATGGGGAAATGTCACAGAGTCTGGACAGGAAAAATACCCCACATGTGCGGGGTTTCTGCATATCTGATTTTCAGCTCTCCTTAAGTTTAAGAGAATGGCTTTATGTAAACAATTAAAATTACTGTAAACCTCAGGGATCACGTCTCCGACACAATATTGCGTGACCTCTTGATGTCCTCTTCCTAATGTGGCACCGCGTGCCCCCAGCTGTGTGCCCACCATTCGCAAGCACAGGACACCGAGGCCAAATCTGGGCCGTAAAAAACCCAGCGCTGCTGGAAACGTGTGCTGGTGACCAGCCCACTGGGGTGCTGGTACGCTTATTAGGAAGAGTAACCTCAATTTCGAACTGTGTTCTGTGCACGGAGGGCTTTCAATTCTTAAAATGCCCTAGGGATTCAAGCCATGATTAAGAATTCCCTTTCATCTTCAATCCCCGTTCCTGAAAAGCCAGCAAGACAGTGAACAGAAGGACACCTCCTCGTCCTCGTCATGAGGGGCGAGGCAATCAGTGACGCTATTAAGGGAATTATTTATTATATGAACCCTCTAAATTGAAAAACTGAAACAACATTAACATCTGGGCGAAAAGGTATTTACATTTCAAACACGAAGTAATGAGTTCCCTGTTATCAGCAGGGCTGTTAGCCACCGTGCTGTCACCAAATGGAACCAGCGCGTAATACGCCGAGTTCCCCTTGTTCCTGGCGAACGAACCGTCACCATTCGAGCTGCTGGACCGCTTCCCGGGCCAACACGGCGTTGGGCGAGCCCCACGCGTGACCGTGACAGGCAGGGATGGAAATCGGTGCGCCTTCCCCAGGGTCGCGGGGCGAGCCCAGCTGGCGCTCTGGCGACCCTGCCCAAGGCGAAGCCCCCTGGCCACTCCGGGGGTGCCCACGGCCACCCGGATTCTTGCTCCACAGCACAACGCCCGTGGCCCCATGTACAGAAGGGCACAGCCCCGCGGACAGAGCTCAGAAGACAACCCAGAGGGGAGGCACTGCGTGGTCTCCGGATGTGTTTGGTTTTGCCGTGGATACATCATCTCACAGTCCCCAAACTCCTCTCATGTGCTGGTGCTTGGGAAAGATGCAAAGCCATGACCCTTCCGTTCTGGAAGCCGACGCTACGGTCAGAAAACAGTGCAAGCTTTGAAACCTGTTGGATCACTCCTTAAAGGGTTCACTCTGACGGATTCAGTGTAAATCAGGGCACTGGGAAATCAGGGATGGGGCAAGCCTGGAAGCCTGCTGCTGCTTTATGCTAATAATTCAACACAGGAAACGAAAACCACCCCAGCAAGCGCAACTCAGTGGTTCTGAGGAAAGATCTTTTCCGTCCTAAATCAGGATGAGGGCTGATGAAAATGTTTAAAATCACAATTCAGTAGACTAGCACCCTAACTCCCTGAAAGTACCGGGCTCCAAAACAAAACAATCCATTTTGCTGGAAGCAAGGATCCCTCGAGGCTAAACTCTTTCTCAGGGGTTCTTTTTGTTTGTTTGTTTTTAAACATGTTATTTTTTGAGAGACAAAGAGGGAGACAGAGCACGAGCAGGGGAGGGGCAGAGACAGAGGGAGACTCAGAATCCGAAGCAGGCTCCAGGCTCTGAGCCGACGAGCCCGACGTGGGGCTCGAACCGACAAACCTGACCTGAGCTGAAGCTGGCCACTTAATCGACTGAGGCACCCAGGCGTCCCTCTCATGGATTCTTAAGATGTCAGTTTCCAAAACCATCTCCCCTTATCTACAGACGCACCACAGAAATGGCTAAGGATAAACTCCTATAAATTCCAGGAAGAGTACATCAGAAGCACAGGCAGCATCAGTAGGGAATATTTTCCTAGAGGAATTTCCCTAAGACTAAGTATTATTAATACCAACACCATCAAATCACTGCCTCTTTATCCTCCTAGGAATCCCACGTATTCTTCTCTGCCACAAAGTGCGTCCGCACACCGTCATGTTCCTTTTCAAATAAAGACACCTTGGGCTGGTGATGACAATCTCGTGCACGGACATAAACAACTGTGGATGGTGTTTTCGTGGACGCTCATCCAAGCTCCTGCTGGGAGAGAGCCCTGTTTCACAAACGTGATTTAATTCACTCGGCTGCTTGCATGCCCCTTATCGGGGACGCACAGTAAGGACAGCTTTCATCAAGCCATATCCTGAGAAATACGCTTCCTCGAGTACCTACGCACCGTTGGCTCCTCTGAATCCTGTTTTAAAACCACCTCCTTTAAAGAAATTGTGGTTTATATACACAATGGAATACTACTTGGCAATGAGAAAGAATGAAATACGGCCTTTTGTAGCAACGTGGATGGAACTGGGGAGTGTTATGCTAAGTGAAATCAGTCATACAGAGAAAGATACCATATGTTTTCACTCTTATGTGGATCCTGAGAAACTTAGCAGAAACCCCTGGGGGAGGGGGAAGGAAAAAAAAAAAAGAGGTTAGAGTGGGAGAGAGCCAAGCATAAGAGACTCTTAAAAACTGAGAACAAACTGAGGGTTGATGGGGGGTGGGAGGGAGGGGAGGGTGGGTGATGGGTACTGAGGAGGGGATCTTTTGGGATGAGCACTGGGTGTTGTATGGAAACCAATTTGACAATAAATTTCATATATTGGAAAAAAAAACTGAGAACAAACTGAGGATTGATGGGGGGTGGGAGGGAGGGGAGGGTGGGTGATGGGTATTGAGGAGGGGATCTTTTGGGATGAGCACTGGGTGTTGTATGGAAACCAATTTGACAATAAATTTCAAAAAATAAAAAAATAAAAAATAAATAAAACCACTTCCTTGC
The DNA here is from genome assembly GCF_024362965.1 of Panthera pardus. Lineage (NCBI taxonomy): Eukaryota > Metazoa > Chordata > Mammalia > Carnivora > Felidae > Panthera > Panthera pardus. Next base: position 10,358 of record NW_026526887.1, read on the forward strand.
TGATCCCAGCCCAGTAATGTCCCAACTTGGGAGCACTTTCTGCATCATGAGGCATGGCCAGCCCAGGAAGTGATGGGAAATTCCTGGGAGGAAGCCAAAGTGAGGGAAGGGCTCCAGGTATGAGCTCTAGGTGGTGTGTGGGCTTGGGAGAAGGGGAAGCATGGATGGGAGGTGGGTGGCTGGGGCATGAGGGAGGGGAGAGAGGGGAGGGAGGTGGCTGTGAGGTGGGGAGTAGCCGCTGGCAGGGGAGGACAGGTCAGGGGAGAAAATAAGAGAGGCCTCTAACCCTGGATGCCCAGGACTCGCTCTTAGACCAGGTTGGGGCAAGCCTTTCCTGTGGCCCCCCACGTGGTCTTAGACCTCACCACACCAGATCTCAAGATCTCAATGGCAGGTCAAGGTGGCGGCTACCTGGGGTAACAGGTGGCTCCAATCTGCTAAATGAACTTCACCTTCCTCCGTTGCAGAACATGAACATTAGTAGCCAATACCCTTTCCATCCATTCTTCCAATGGGCTGGCTATTTTGCAAGCAGAGCACATGTGAACACACCGCTTGGTGATGGAGAGGGTTTCAATGCATTCGGGGGAGGAAACCAACCTAAGCCGTGAGCGTCCACTCCCCTCCCCATGGAGAGGTCCACAGGCTTCACATAGGTTTGTGGCTTAGGTGCCAGTCACCAGGACCCAGGACTGTGCCAAGACAGGAAAAGGAACCGGTTCTCCTTAGGTCAGTAGCTGAATCTTCATTTGTCATCGTGTTTCCTTGTTCTTTACCATTTAAAGTGTGAAAATATGCCCACGTTCTCTACAATGCCGAGCAGAGAACCATCACAGTCTGCTCCTTCCATCACCACCTTCGTGCCCACATGCCCTAATTTTCTGGTGATCCATAAACACCAAGACGGGGTGGCTGCAACCCCCTAAGCCAAAAAGATGTCCTTCTACTTCTCACCACAGACATATGCATTTATTTTCCCCTCACGGAGAGATTTATGTTGATTGCATTACAATTTCCTGAGGACCAGAAAAATCCTACTTGGAAATCAGTTACAAATGGTGGCAATGAATCACTCTTAAATTCATCTTTCTATGTGGTGGGGGCTGTTCTCATGCAGAAGAGAAACACGGGTTTAAAAGGTACTGGATAAGATATATAGACACATTATGAAACGCCTTTACCTGAAATTAAAAAGTGTGAATTGCTTGAGAAGACAAGACAATGACAGATGCAGGGAACAGGACGTAGCTAAGGACACTCTGAAGCTAGCTACAAACTGCCACCAGCAGACGGTGTCGGGACAGTCAGTTAAGCCACGTCCATGGCCCACCGCAATGCCTGACTTGTAGTGCAAGTTCAGTGAAGGTCCGGTGAATGAATGAATGAATGAATAAATGAACGAGTACTTGGTTTCACTCAGCCAGACAATATCAATTCTATTACCAGAGCTTTAAAGAGAGAAAGTACCACATCCCCAGGGCGACCTGTTCAGAAAACAGGCAACACACATGGAAACTTCGAGAGGAAACGTCTTTCCCATGAAGCACAAGATGTGACACGTAAGACAGACCCATGAGCGCTGGGGCCTCCCCAAGCCCAATGTGGGCAGCGTACCTCCTGCTCTCCTATACATTTTTTTAAGTTATTTTTATTCTGTGAGAGACAGAGAGCATGAGCAGGAGAGGGGCAGAGAGACAGGGACAGAGAATCGCACGGATTCTCACGACCCAGGAGATGATAACCTGAGCCGAAATCAAGAGTTGGACGACTAACCAACTGAGCCACCCAGGCACCCCACCTGGCACTCTTCTAAATGGCCGTACGGCCATAAGGTGGGACCTTAGCTGTAACAGGGAGTGGAATTCTCACATAAGCTGTAACACGGACGGATCTTGAAAACATTATGCTCAGGGAAACACACGAGGCACAGAAGGAACAGATACTGTAAGATTTCACTTACATGAGGAACCTAGAATACACAAGTTCACGGACACAGAAAAGACAGGTTATGAGGGCTGTGGGGAGGGAGACAGTGGAAGACAGAGCTGTCATAATGGGTACAGTTTTCTAGGGAGGATGACGGAACAGTTTCAGGTATAGATGGCTGCAGAACACAATGAATGGACCCGAATGTCACTGAACTATATACACTTATGGATGACTAAAATGCTACCAGGGGCACCTTGCGCGGCTCAGTCCGTTAAGCACCTGACTCTCGATTCTGGCTCAGGTCACAATCTCACAGTTCCTGAGTTCAAGCCCCACATCAGGTTCACGGCTGTCAGCACAAAGCCTGCTTCAGATCCTCTGTCCCTCCCCACCTTTCTCAAAAATAAATAAACATTAAAAAAGAATGTTAGGCATATTTTACCACAATAAAAAACAGGATGTGACCGGACATGAACTTTTTTTTACAATTACTGACTAGCCTCTTTGATCTGCTATAGAATTAATGAATGACCCACAGGTTAAGATCTCTATCAGCAACCAAGGGAGGTGACGCGTCCCAAGTACAAAAAGCCACAGTTACATGACGGGACATGTGACGGGACACTGCTTCTTTAAATGCCACTTAGTAAGTGCTGGGTAAAAAGGTCAACGACTCGGGCAGTAAACAAAGTGGACACGAGGAAAGAAATGAAGGAAGGATGAAGGAATAGACCAGTCGGTAATAATAAACATCAAGAAGTCGAAGATTATTAAGTAAAAAGCAGAAATAAAAGCCAGAAACAGGAATCGGCAATAAGGGGAAAAAACAGCATCGATAGATAGAAACTTTAAAGGGAATAAAGAATTAAGAAACACATTTGTCTCATGGAACATTTATTTTATATTCCTATTCAAAACAGTTTCGATTTCCAAAATGAAATCAAAGCTGTTCCTCAGGGGACCAAGTGGCTTTGATTTACTCATGAGTAAATGAGCTGGCAGGTTCCCAGTCCCTGCTCCATGCCAGCCCCTGACCCCAGGACAGCTTCCCTTGTCTAACCTATACCAAAGGACCCATTTCCCAGACACGCTGTAGGAGGTCGCGCTGTCCTCTTAGCAAAAGACGCCTTCCTCTGGATTCCAGAAACGTCCTCTTCATCACTCAGGGACTGGCTCGGCTGTCCCCTCTCCGACCTCCAGCAGGCAGGTGCAGCCCCACATATCCATCATCATGGAGCAGAACGATGCTCAGCCAGGGGTCCTCCCTCCACATCACTCTATGTTCTAGAAGATGTCCGATGCTCCGCACCTCCCCAACCACTTGATTGCAAGCACTGAATAAATCATCCTTGAATGCGTAGATACATACGTACTTTTCAGGATAACAAAGATTTACTTTTAAAATATTTAAACATATCAGGGCCCCTGGGTGGCTCAGTCGGTTAGGCATCTAACTTCGGCTCAGGTCATGATCTCATGGTCCGTGGGTACAAACTCCGCGTCAGGCTCTGGGCTGACAGCTCAAAGCTGGGAGCACTGCTTCGGATTCTGTGTCTCCCTCTCTCTCTCTCTCTCACTCAAAAATAAATAAACGTTAAAATTTTTTTTTAATATTTAAACATATCAAGACTAAAAAACAGCTTAAATCAGCTGGGATGAGAGAAAGCCGTAAATCGGGACACAGAGCACTGCATACGGGGAAAGAAAGGCAGATAGCAGACGGTGCAATTCAACAACCTGTTGTGCATTATCAAATGATGACAGGGTGCCTCAGTGGCTCAGTCGGTTGAGCATCTGACTTGGGCTCAGGTCATGATCTCAGGGTCCATGGGTTCAAACCCCATGTTGGGCTCTGGGCTGACAGCTCAGAGCCTGAAGCCTGCTTCCGATTCTCCCTCTCTTTACCCCTCCCCACTCATGCTGTGTGTGTCTCTCTCTAAATAAAACATTATAAAACTAAAATAAAATTAGGACAGAAGATAGCATCATCGGGTTGGCCCCATGTTTGCAGAAGGGTCAGGAACCACGCTAAGCGCCTTCCCTGGAGAACTGCATTTAATCCTGCTATGGAGGGGAAAGATACCATTCTGTGACAGAGCCCCGAAATGAGGCTTAATTAAAACTTGGAGCTTCTGCTCAAGGGCATGTGGAGTGAGGAGTCCCAGCTGGGAGGGCAGACCCCAAGGCTGAATCCACTGCAGGCTCCGGCTCCGCCACCTGTCCTGGGTCTTCCGTGTAGGGTCGCTGCTGGCCCCAACCCCCACCTTTTTCACCACCCCTGTCCCCTCAGCAACCCCCCAAAGCGCACGCGCACGTGCACACACACACACACACACACACACACACACACACTCTCTCTCTCTCTCTCTCTCTCTCTCTCTCTCTCTCTTTCTCTCTCTCTCTCCATCATGACTTGGGGTTGCCCCTGAGTCTCTGAAGGAAGGCACGGCCCCACGGGACATCCTCTGCCCTGTAGGATATGCCAGCAATGCTCAAACCACGCCATCTTCTCACCCTTCCTTCTAGATTTCTACGAATGGGAAAGAGGGGCCCTTCCAGTGAGGTAGAAGATGAGACCACAGATCACACACAAGGGTGCACAGCAGTGATTTAAAACCTAGATTCACGGGCGCCTGGGGGGCTCAGTCAGTTAAGCATCCGACTTCAGCTCAGATCATGATCTCACGGTTCCTGAGTTCGAGCCCCGCATCGGGCTCTGTGCTGACAGCTCGGAGCCTGGAGCCTGCTTCGGATTCTGGGTCTCCCTCTCTCTCTGCCCCTCTCCCTGCTCACACTCTTGTCTCTCTCTTTCAAAAATGAATAAACATTAAAACAAAGAAAATTTTTAAACCTAGATTCAGAATACCCCCAAAATAGCCCTACTCATAAAAAGCAAAGCAAAAAAAAAAAAAAAAGATGAGAAAAAAGAAAAATCTTTTAAAATCAAATGTGTTTAACAGATGCTGTGTTTTGAACACGAGTGGCCTTTCTTCTAAGGAGAGGAACACTACAACAATGAGTTTCCTTAAAACGAGTACATGTTCAGAATTACAATGCAAAACTAGTCTACCTCCTCCACGGCATTTTTGTTTAAACTAAATAAGGTCTCAGTTCCTATTTTCACAAAAGATAATGTTTGGATGCACATTCTCTATCAAGAAACAGAACTGCAAAAAGTTATGGTGATGCCAACCAAAACATTAGTTTTATAAAAATATACCTAAAATGATTCTTGAAAACAAAAAACTCTTCATTTTGAAGTCAGTTTAGATTTACAAAAAGTCGCAGAAATAGTACAGACTTCCCATATACCCTTCCCCCGGCTTCTCCTTGGTGTTACCATCTGACATAAACACAGCCATGATTAAAACAGAATCGGGGCACCTGGGTGGTCAGTCAGTGAAGCGTCTGACTCTTGATTTCGGCTCCGATCATGATCTCCCGGTCCACGAGTTCGAACCCCACAAAGGACTCTGCACTGACAGTGTGGAGCCTGCTTGGAGTTGTCGGTCTCCCTCGCTCAACTCTCTATGTCTCTGCCCCTCCCCCACTGCCTGTCTCTCTCGCTCACTCTCCCCCATGAATACATACATACACACACAGAATCAAGATGCGTACAATACAATTAACTAAAGATCTGCACACGTCCTGTCCAAGATCCCATCCAGGACCCCAAAACACCCTACATCTTTCATATAGACTCTGCTCTGTTGCCTTTCTTTCCTTGTCAGAAAGATCCAGGCAGGCACCTTGGACGAGTGCAAGATACTTTGTAGAATGTAACTCAGTTAGGGCTTGCCCAACTCTTCTCTTGATGAGATGCGTTTCTGGCAGGAATACGAGAGAAGTGATACTGTGTCCTCTTAGGGCATCACATGGTGTCACTGGGCCTTATTCCTGGCAAGGTTAACCCTCGTCTCGTCACTCGGCTCGGCTGGTGCTATTTGCTGGGTTTCTTCCCCATAAATCACTGTCGTTGTCCCTTTAGTAATTGGTAAATCTCTTGGGGTGGGAGGGGGATACTTTAAGCCCACACGAATGTTGCCTAGTGATTCTTAAATGTTATGGATACAAAAATTAACACATGGCTCACAGTGTGGAGTTCAAATGGCTAGTTCAATTTGTATCCTTTTCGGAAGGAAAACTTCCAAGAATTATCTTAAAATGTTATTTTAAAAACCGGCTCTTGAAGTCAATCACAGATGAGTAAAGCAAGAGCACACAGAACACTGAAAAATGCCGACGGATGTGTGTGTGATCAAGAGCCCAGCGGCTCACGGGGAAGAAAGGGAATCCCAAGGACACATCCTGAGCGGAAGGGTTCGGTGCACTCGGCAACCGGCTGATAACCCAACGGATGCGCCTAATCGTGGCTTGATTGTGCGTAATGTTTATCCTGACTGTGACAAAAGTTCTATTTCAAAATGATACTGTAAGGTACGTAAGTTGATGGCTAAGTTCGCTGCCAATAAACACATCCATTAAAAAGAAAACTGAGGGGCGCCCGGGTGGTTCTGTCGGTGAAGCGTCCGACTCTTGATCCCAGCCCAGGTCTTCAGGGTCGTGAGTTCAAGCCCCACACTGGCCTTTGCACTGGGTGCGGAGCCTACTTAAAAAAACAAATGATTTCTGTAAACCGAAAACTGCTTTAAAAAAAGTACATTAGTGGGGCGCCTGGGTGGCTCAGTCGGTTAAGCGTCCAACTTCAGCTCAGGTCATGATCTCACTGTCCGTGGGTTCGAGCCCCGCGTCAGGCTCTGGGCTGATGGCTCAGAGCCTGGAGCCTGCTTCCGATTCTGTGTCTCCCTCTCTCTCTGCCCCTCCCCCATTCATGCTCTGTCTCTCTCTGTCTCAACAATAAATAAAAAAAACGTTAAAAAAAAAATTAAAAAAAAAAAACTACATTAGTTTTTTTTTTTTTAAGTTGTAATGAAAAATAAAGAAAAAATCCACATGAATGACCTGAAGTTATGAACAAACACATTGTAGATGCACCATCGTTAAGACCTCACAGCACTACCCCAGCAGACAGGTTAGGTGCAAGCAATCTTGATGGCAGAAAAATAAGGGGAAGCCATGGAAAGCCCCTTGCAGATGTCCTCGCGGGGCGGTGTATACATGAGAAGAATGGCTGCGTTTAGCACATTTAAACGAAGAAATACGCGAAAGACATCCTTAAAGTCTTTTCTTTTTTTAATGTTTGTTTATTTTTGAGAGTGAGCGTTTAGCGGGGGAGGGGCAGAGGAAGAGGAAGACAGATAATATGAAGAAGGCTCCGCAGCGCCAGCAGAGGAGAGCCCAACGCAGGGCTCAGACCCACGAACCGCCAGATCATGACCTGAGCCGAAGTCAGACGCTCGAGCAAGTGGGCCACCCAGGTGCCCTTAAAGTCTAAAAATACATGTAAAGCCTTAATTAAAAAATACTGTTGGGGCGCCTGGGTGGCTCAGTCGGTTAAGCGGCCGACTCGGCTCAGGTCATGATCTCGCAGTCCATGAGTTCGAGCCCCGCGTCGGGCTCTGTGCTGACCGCTCAGAGCCTGGAGCCTGTTTCAGATTCTGTGTCTCCCTCTCTCTGACCCTCCCTGTTCATGCTCTGTCTCTCTCTGTCTCAAAAATAAATAAACGTTAAAAAATTTTTTTTAAAAAATAGTGTTGGGGCGCCTGGGTGGCTCAGTCAGTAGAGCGTCCAACTGTTTGTTTCAGCTCAGCTCATGATCCCACATTTCGTGAGTTCAAGCCCCAATTCGGGCTCTGCTCTGACAGCACAGAGCCTCCTTGGCATTCTCTCTCTCTCTGCCTCTCCCCGGCTTCCACTTGCACATCCTCTCTCTCTTTCAAAATAAATAAACTTTAAAACAGTGCACAGTAGACCCCCCCCCCACCGCCTTCTCTGCGAAGAATACATTCTGAGATCCCCCAAGGGGGTGCCAGAAACCGCTGGTGGTGTGGACCCCTGGAGAGACAACATGCTTTGTCCTCTGCCTGCATACCTATGGGAAGTTTAATCTGCAAATCAGGCACAGTAGGACAGGAACAACACCAACGAAAAAGGGACAATTGTAACAATACACTGCAATAAAAGTTATGGGAGTGGGGTCTCGGCACTCTGTCTCTCAGAAGACCTTACTGTATTGCATTCATCCTTTCTCGTGATGACGGGAGGTGACAACATACTCATGATGAGATGAGTCAGGTGAATGATACAGCATCTGGCTATCACTGACCTTTGACCTACTGTCAACACAGTTGGCCGTGGGTAACGGACAGGTGGAAAGCAAAATTGCAGACTGGGGTCAGGCAGTGGAGGGCAGGGGTGGTACTGTATTTTTTAAGCACCAACAATTACTTATTTGTTGATTGAAAGAAGCTTTTTTAAATGTTTATTTATTTTTTAAAGAAAGAGAACGCGTGCACACGCAAGAGGAACAGAGAGAGAGGGAAACGGAGAATTGAAGTAGGATCTGTGTTCTCACCACGGAGCCCAACAAGGGGCTCGAACTCACAATCCACGAGATCGTGACCTGAGCCAACGTCACGTGCTTCACCGACCGAGCCACCCAGGCGCCCTTGAGCACCAACAACTTTTTAAAATAAATATAAAGGAGCATATGCACAGCCTTACAGAAACACAAAACCATCCAATATATAGTTTATGTTCTAAAGATTCAAGCAAGCATTTCTCACCAGCCCGTGTGGTCAACCGTGGTCCATTTCCTTGGCTCGATCTGGAGCCAGACACGGGTTCTTACCTGTCCCGCTGCTCCCAAGCGCCGTGACCCTGAGAAAATACACTCACTCCCCTCCCAGGAATGGGATGGTGGGTCCAAGCACCCCTCAAAGGTAACCGTTCACGTGATGCACCTACCATGCCCCAGCAAAGATTTCTGGGAGCCAATGTGCTAACTAAGGAAGAACAATTCAGTGCAGGTAGATCGGGGCAGGAACCACACAGTGGGTTGAACCGTGTCCCCTGAAAACTCACGGTAAGGTTTTAACCTCCAAGACTTGCGAATGTGACCTTACATGGAAACCACGTCTTTTGCACATGGAATCAAATTAAGTGGAGATCATTCTGGATTAGGGTGGGCCTGAAAGCCAATGACTGGGATCTTCTAACAGAAAGGAGAGATTTGGGGACAGACACACAGAAGGCGGCCACATGGAGCCAGAAGCAGAGACCGGATGATGTGGCTCTAAGCCAAGAACACCTGAAGACCAGAAGCGGAGAGAGAAGCATGGAATAGATTCCTCCTGAGAGCCTCCAGGAGGAACCAATCTTTCCAACACCTGGATTTCAGACTTCTGAACTCCTGAGGTGTGACAGAATGAATTCTGTTGTTTTAAGTCATCCAGTTTGTGGTAATTGGCTATGGTGGCCAGAGAAATATATATATGTATTATATATGTGTGTGTATGTGTGTGTATATATATATGTATTATATATATATATGTATTATATATATGAATTATATACGTGCGTGTATATATATATTATATATGTGTGTTATATACATGTATTATATATATATACACACATACATACATATATATGTGTGTATGTGTATATATACATATATCCCTTCTATGTTAAAGGTATACTCTAAAATATTTATGGGTGAAATGACACAGTGTTTTGAGATTTGCCTTAAGTTGCCCTAATTAAAAAAAAAAAAGTGAGGGACAGATGCCGACAGTGAAGGGCACTGCGTGAAGGGCACGTGGGAGTATATGATATATACGCTTTGAGTATGTTTTTGATGATTTCCGTATTAACAGGCTAAGAGTGCATACGTAATTTGCACATATAGTTTTCAGTTTATTTGAGAGAGAGAGAGAGATCACAAATGGGAAGGGGCAGAGGGGGAGAGAGAGAGAGATCGTGAACAGGGGAGGGGCAGAGGGAGAGAGAGAGATCACAAACAGGGGAGGGGGAGGGGGAGAGGGAGAGAGAGATCACAAACAGGGGAAGGGCAGAGGGAGAGGGAGAGAGAGAGATCACGAACAGGGGAGGGGCAGAGGGAGAGGGAGAGAGAGAGATCACGAACAGGGGAGGGGCAGAGAGAGAGAGAGAGAGAGAGATCATGAACAGGGGAGGGGCAGAGGGAGAGGGAGACAGAGAGAACCCCTAGCAGGCTCTGTGCTGTCAGTGCAGAGCTTGATGCAGGCTCGAACTCACAAACCATGAGATCAGGACCTGAGCTGAAATCAAGAGTCAGGCTTAACCGACTGAGCCACCCAGGCGTCCGACGTTAATATCCATTTTACTCACTACCCTTTACGAAAGAGAAACGACAAAACAACACCGGAACCCCATTCATTAAAGCTGCTATCGCATGCTGACCTACGGTGAGCCATCACCCGACCGAGTTTCTTGGAAGGAATCCTCAATTCATGAAGCTCGCGTCCCTGTGCGCTTCTTCAGATGCATCCCGTCACAAGGATAAACGACACGCACACCTGTGTATATAAACCAGGGATCCTTTCTTACGTGCCCTCCACCAGCAGCACCGGAACAGAGACAATGGAATCAACACGCTGAAAATACCGCCCTCTGCTAAGGTTACACCCCTTCAGGAATTAGGTTCCCAATGGCAAGCATCAGACACTGCCTCCAAAGACGTGATGGGCTTACAGACCAAATTCCTGTGATGTAGGCCAAGGCCAACTATCGGACCCTAACAAGGGGGGGATCACCCTTAAAAAGCCACTAGGAAAACACTCTGTAAACATTAGCTTGCAGTTCTGTAGCAATAATGAGGGATGTGACCACACTGGCGGCCAACCTTACAACACTGAACCTGCACAACGGAAGCCACCGCACAGCCTCCAGGCACGACGGCCCTGTGGGAACCGCTTAGCCGCATTCTGGGAAAGACGGTGAAGTTTCCTGATAGGTCTATTTGGCGAAGGCCGGGCCTGATTCTCATAATCCCTCCTCAGGGAA
>NW_026526888.1:0-15592 GCF_024362965.1 Panthera pardus
CGTGGTCTTGTCAGACTTTGGCATGGGGTCCCCATGGGGAGGGAGCCTTAGCTAGGGTTAGGGTTTGGTCCAGGGACGTGGCCAGGGCTGAATCGACTCCAGTCTCGTGATCTCCCTCGAGGGCTGAAGTGAGGGCCCATGCCAGAAGGCGGCTCCATTGCAGGGTTGGGGTTCGAGGCAGGCTTAGGTTGCGGTGGAGGATCCCGGTTCGGGGTATGGTTAGGGTTAGGGTTAGGTCCCAGGAGGCTCCAGGCGCCCAAACCACAGCAGGGCAGTGGTCTCCCCCAAGGGCTGAGTTGAGGGCACAAGGGACCGAGCCGGTCAGGATCCGTCTATGGCTGCCAAGGCCACACACGTGATTGGGCCCCTGGTCGAGGAGGCTTCCGGAATCCTCTCGGCAGCTGCAGCCGGGCCTGGGAAACGACATGGTGCGCTTCCAGGTTCCATGCCGAGTCAGTCTGCACCTCTTCCGGACCCCAGGCGCGTGGTGTTGTCAGACGTTGGCATTGGGTCCTCTTGGGGAGAGAGCCTTAGCTAGGGTTAGGGTTCGGTCCAGGGACGTGGCCAGGGCCGAAGCGACTCCGGTCTCGTGATCTCCCTCGAGGGCTGAAGTGAGGGCCCATGCAGCAAGGCGGCTCAAGTGCAGGGTTAGGGGTCGAGGCCGGCTTAGGTTTCGGTGGAGGGTCCCCTTTCGGTGTGGGGTTAGGGTTAGGGTTAGGTCCCAGGAGGCTCCAGGCGCCGAACCCATAGCAGGGCAGTGGTCTTCCCGAAGGCCTGAGTTGAGGGCACAAGGGACCGTGCCGGTCAGGATCCGTCTTTGGCTGCCAAGGCCACAGACGTCGATCGGCCCCTGTTCGAGGAGGCCTCCGGAATCCTCTCGGTCAGCTGCACACGGGCCTGGGAAACCACATGGTGAGCTTGCAGCTTCCATGCCGAGTCAGCCCGCACCGCCTCTGGACCCCAGGCGCGTGGTCTTGTCAGACTTTGGCATGGGGTCCCCATGGGGAGGGAGCCTTAGCTAGGGTTAGGGTTTGGTCCAGGGACGTGGCCAGGGCTGAATCGACTCCAGTCTCGTGATCTCCCTCGAGGGCTGAAGTGAGGGCCCATGCCAGAAGGCGGCTCCATTGCAGGGTTGGGGTTCGAGGCAGGCTTAGGTTGCGGTGGAGGGTCCCGGTTCGGGGTACGGGTAGGGTTAGGGTTAGGTCCCAGGAGGCTCCAGGCGCCCAAACCACAGCAGGGCAGTGGTCTCCCCCAAGGGCTGAGTTGAGGGCACAAGGGACCGTGCCGGTCAGAATCCGTCTTTGGCTGCCAAGGCCACACACGTGATTGGGCCCCTGGTCGAGGAGGCCTCCGGAATCCTCTCGGCAGCTGCAGCCGGGCCTGGGTAACGACATGGTGCGCTTCCAGGTTCCATGCCGAGTCAGCCTGCACCTCTTCCGGACCCCAGGCGCGTGGTGTTGTCAGACGTTGGCATTGGGTCCTCTTGGGGAGAGAGCCTTAGCTAGGGTTAGGGTTCGGTCCAGGGACGTGGCCAGGGCCGAAGCGACTCCGGTCTCGTGATCTCCCTCGAGGGCTGAAGTGAGGGCCCATGCAGCAAGGCGGCTCAAGTGCAGGGTTAGGGGTCGAGGCCGGCTTAGGTTTCGGTGGAGGGTCCCCGTTCGGTGTGGGGTTAGGGTTAGGGTTAGGTCCCAGGAGGCTCCAGGCGCCGAACCCACAGCAGGGCAGTGGTCTTCCCGAAGGCCTGAGTTGAGGGCACAAGGGACCGTGCCGGTCAGGATCCGTCTTTGGCTGCCAAGGCCACAGACGTCGATCGGCCCCTGTTCGAGGAGGCCTCCGGAATCCTCTCGGTCAGCTGCACACGGGCCTGGGAAACCACATGGTGAGCTTGCAGCTTCCATGCCGAGTCAGCCCGCACCGCCTCTGGACCCCAGGCGCGTGGTCTTGTCAGACTTTGGCATGGGGTCCCCATGGGGAGGGAGCCTTAGCTAGGGTTAGGGTTTGGTCCAGGGACGTGGCCAGGGCTGAATCGACTCCAGTCTCGTGATCTCCCTCGAGGGCTGAAGTGAGGGCCCATGCCAGAAGGCGGCTCCATTGCAGGGTTGGGGTTCGAGGCAGGCTTAGGTTGCGGTGGAGGGTCCCGGTTCGGGGTACGGGTAGGGTTAGGGTTAGGTCCCAGGAGGCTCCAGGCGCCCAACCCACAGCAGGGCAGTGGTCTCCCCCAAGGGCTGAGTTGAGGGCACAAGGGACCGTGCCGGTCAGGATCCGTCTTTGGCTGCCAAGGCCACACACGTGATTGGGCCCCTGGTCGAGGAGGCCTCCGGAATCCTCTCGGCAGCTGCAGCCGGGCCTGGGAAACGACATGGTGCGCTTCCAGGTTCCATGCCGAGTCAGCCTGCACCTCTTCCGGACCCCAGGCGCGTGGTGTTGTCAGACGTTGGCATTGGGTCCTCTTGGGGAGAGAGCCTTAGCTAGGGTTAGGGTTCGGTCCAGGGACGTGGCCAGGGCCGAAGCGACTCCGGTCTCGTGATCTCCCTCGAGGGCTGAAGTGAGGGCCCATGCAGCAAGGCGGCTCAAGTGCAGGGTTAGGGGTCGAGGCCGGCTTAGGTTTCGGTGGAGGGTCCCCGTTCGGTGTGGGGTTAGGGTTAGGGTTAGGTCCCAGGAGGCTCCAGGCGCCGAACCCACAGCAGGGCAGTGGTCTTCCCGAAGGCCTGAGTTGAGGGCACAAGGGACCGTGCCGGTCAGGATCCGTCTTTGGCTGCCAAGGCCACAGACGTCGATCGGCCCCTGTTCGAGGAGGCCTCCGGAATCCTCTCGGTCAGCTGCACACGGGCCTGGGAAACCACATGGTGAGCTTGCAGCTTCCATGCCGAGTCAGCCCGCACCGCCTCTGGACCCCAGGCGCGTGGTCTTGTCAGACTTTGGCATGGGGTCCCCATGGGGAGGGAGCCTTAGCTAGGGTTAGGGTTTGGTCCAGGGACGTGGCCAGGGCTGAATCGACTCCAGTCTCGTGATCTCCCTCGAGGGCTGAAGTGAGGGCCCATGCCAGAAGGCGGCTCCATTGCAGGGTTGGGGTTCGAGGCAGGCTTAGGTTGCGGTGGAGGATCCCGGTTCGGGGTATGGTTAGGGTTAGGGTTAGGTCCCAGGAGGCTCCAGGCGCCCAAACCACAGCAGGGCAGTGGTCTCCCCCAAGGGCTGAGTTGAGGGCACAAGGGACCGAGCCGGTCAGGATCCGTCTATGGCTGCCAAGGCCACACACGTGATTGGGCCCCTGGTCGAGGAGGCTTCCGGAATCCTCTCGGCAGCTGCAGCCGGGCCTGGGAAACGACATGGTGCGCTTCCAGGTTCCATGCCGAGTCAGTCTGCACCTCTTCCGGACCCCAGGCGCGTGGTGTTGTCAGACGTTGGCATTGGGTCCTCTTGGGGAGAGAGCCTTAGCTAGGGTTAGGGTTCGTTCCAGGGACGTGGCCAGGGCCGAAGCGACTCCGGTCTCGTGATCTCCCTCGAGGGCTGAAGTGAGGGCCCATGCAGCAAGGCGGCTCAAGTGCAGGGTTAGGGGTCGAGGCCGGCTTAGGTTTCGGTGGAGGGTCCCCTTTCGGTGTGGGGTTAGGGTTAGGGTTAGGTCCCAGGAGGCTCCAGGCGCCGAACCCACAGCAGGGCAGTGGTCTTCCCGAAGGCCTGAGTTGAGGGCACAAGGGACCGTGCCGGTCAGGATCCGTCTTTGGCTGCCAAGGCCACAGACGTCGATCGGCCCCTGTTCGAGGAGGCCTCCGGAATCCTCTCGGTCAGCTGCACACGGGCCTGGGAAACCACATGGTGAGCTTGCAGCTTCCATGCCGAGTCAGCCCGCACCGCCTCTGGACCCCAGGCGCGTGGTCTTGTCAGACTTTGGCATGGGGTCCCCATGGGGAGGGAGTCTTAGCTAGGGTTAGGGTTTGGTCCAGGGACGTGGCCAGGGCTGAATCGACTCCAGTCTCGTGATCTCCCTCGAGGGCTGAAGTGAGGGCCCATGCCAGAAGGCGGCTCCATTGCAGGGTTGGGGTTCGAGGCAGGCTTAGGTTGCGGTGGAGGGTCCCGGTTCGGGGTACGGGTAGGGTTAGGGTTAGGTCCCAGGAGGCTCCAGGCGCCCAACCCACAGCAGGGCAGTGGTCTCCCCCAAGGGCTGAGTTGAGGGCACAAGGGACCGTGCCGGTCAGAATCCGTCTTTGGCTGCCAAGGCCACACACGTGATTGGGCCCCTGGTCGAGGAGGCCTCCGGAATCCTCTCGGCAGCTGCAGCCGGGCCTGGGAAACGACATGGTGCGCTTCCAGGTTCCATGCCGAGTCAGCCTGCACCTCTTCCGGACCCCAGGCGCGTGGTGTTGTCAGACGTTGGCATTGGGTCCTCTTGGGGAGAGAGCCTTAGCTAGGGTTAGGGTTCGGTCCAGGGACGTGGCCAGGGCCGAAGCGACTCCGGTCTCGTGATCTCCCTCGAGGGCTGAAGTGAGGGCCCATGCAGCAAGGCGGCTCAAGTGCAGGGTTAGGGGTCGAGGCCGGCTTAGGTTTCGGTGGAGGGTCCCCGTTCGGTGTGGGGTTAGGGTTAGGGTTAGGTCCCAGGAGGCTCCAGGCGCCGAACCCACAGCAGGGCAGTGGTCTTCCCGAAGGCCTGAGTTGAGGGCACAAGGGACCGTGCCGGTCAGGATCCGTCTTTGGCTGCCAAGGCCACAGACGTTGATCGGCCCCTGTTCGAGGAGGCCTCCGGAATCCTCTCGGTCAGCTGCACACGGGCCTGGGAAACCACATGGTGAGCTTGCAGCTTCCATGCCGAGTCAGCCCGCACCGCCTCTGGACCCCAGGCGCGTGGTCTTGTCAGACTTTGGCATGGGGTCCCCATGGGGAGGGAGCCTTAGCTAGGGTTAGGGTTTGGTCCAGGGACGTGGCCAGGGCTGAATCGACTCCAGTCTCGTGATCTCCCTCGAGGGCTGAAGTGAGGGCCCATGCCAGAAGGCGGCTCCATTGCAGGGTTGGGGTTCGAGGCAGGCTTAGGTTGCGGTGGAGGGTCCCGGTTCGGGGTACGGGTAGGGTTAGGGTTAGTTCCCAGGAGGCTCCAGGCGCCCAACCCACAGCAGGGCAGTGGTCTCCCCCAAGGGCTGAGTTGAGGGCACAAGGGACCGTGCCGGTCAGAATCCGTCTTTGGCTGCCAAGGCCACACACGTGATTGGGCCCCTGGTCGAGGAGGCCTCCGGAATCCTCTCGGCAGCTGCAGCCGGGCCTGGGAAACGACATGGTGCGCTTCCAGGTTCCATGCCGAGTCAGCCTGCACCTCTTCCGGACCCCAGGCGCGTGGTGTTGTCAGACGTTGGCATTGGGTCCTCTTGGGGAGAGAGCCTTAGCTAGGGTTAGGGTTCGGTCCAGGGACGTGGCCAGGGCCGAAGCGACTCCGGTCTCGTGATCTCCCTCGAGGGCTGAAGTGAGGGCCCATGCAGCAAGGCGGCTCAAGTGCAGGGTTAGGGGTCGAGGCCGGCTTAGGTTTCGGTGGAGGGTCCCCGTTCGGTGTGGGGTTAGGGTTAGGGTTAGGTCCCAGGAGGCTCCAGGCGCCGAACCCACAGCAGGGCAGTGGTCTTCCCGAAGGCCTGAGTTGAGGGCACAAGGGACCGTGCCGGTCAGGATCCGTCTTTGGCTGCCAAGGCCACAGACGTCGATCGGCCCCTGTTCGAGGAGGCCTCCGGAATCCTCTCGGTCAGCTGCACACGGGCCTGGGAAACCACATGGTGAGCTTGCAGCTTCCATGCCGAGTCAGCCCGCACCGCCTCTGGACCCCAGGCGCGTGGTCTTGTCAGACTTTGGCATGGGGTCCCCATGGGGAGGGAGCCTTAGCTAGGGTTAGGGTTTGGTCCAGGGACGTGGCCAGGGCTGAATCGACTCCAGTCTCGTGATCTCCCTCGAGGGCTGAAGTGAGGGCCCATGCCAGAAGGCGGCTCCATTGCAGGGTTGGGGTTCGAGGCAGGCTTAGGTTGCGGTGGAGGGTCCCTGTTCGGGGTACGGTTAGGGTTAGGGTTAGGTCCCAGGAGGCTCCAGGCGCCCAAACCACAGTAGGGCAGTGGTCTCCCCCAAGGGCTGAGTTGAGGGCACAAGGGACCGTTCCGGTCAGGATCCGTCTTTGGCTGCCAAGGCCACACACGTGATTGGGCCCCTGGTCGAGGAGGCCTCCGGAATCCCCTCGGCAGCTGCAGCCGGGCCTTGGAAACGACATGGTGCGCTTCCAGGTTCCATGGCGAGTCAGCCTGCACCTCTTCCGGACCCCAGGCGCGTGGTGTTGTCAGACGTTGGCATTGGGTCCTCTTGGGGAGAGAGCCTTAGCTAGGGTTAGGGTTCGGTCCAGGGACGTGGCCAGGGCCGAAGCGACTCCGGTCTCGTGATCTCCCTCGAGGGCTGAAGTGAGGGCCCATGCAGCAAAGCGGCTCAAGTGCAGGGTTAGGGGTCGAGGCCGGCTTAGGTTTCGGTGGAGGGTCCCCGTTCGGTGTGGGGTTAGGGTTAGGGTTAGGTCCCAGGAGGCTCCAGGCGCCGAACCCACAGCACGGCAGTGGTCTTCCCGAAGGCCTGAGTTGAGGGCACAAGGGACCGTGCCGGTCAGGATCCGTCTTTGGCTGCCAAGCCACAGACGTCGATCGGCCCCTGTTCGAGGAGGCCTCCGGAATCCTCTCGGTCAGCTGCACACGGGCCTGGGAAACCACATGGTGAGCTTGCAGCTTCCATGCCGAGTCAGCCCGCACCGCCTCTGGACCCCAGGCGCGTGGTCTTGTCAGACTTTGGCATGGGGTCCCCATGGGGAGGGAGCCTTAGCTAGGGTTAGGGTTTGGTACAGGGACGTGGCCAGGGCTGAATCGACTCCAGTCTCGTGATCTCCCTCGAGGGCTGAAGTGAGGGCCCATGCCAGAAGGCGGCTCCATTGCAGGGTTGGGGTTCGAGGCAGGCTTAGGTTGCGGTGGAGGGTCCCGGTTCGGGGTACGGTTAGGGTTAGGGTTAGGTCCCAGGAGGCTCCAGGCGCCGAACCCACAGCAGGGCAGTGGTCTTCCCGAAGGCCTGAGTTGAGGGCACAAGGGACCGTGCCGGTCAGGATCCGTCTTTGGCTGCCAAGGCCACAGACGTCGATCGGCCCCTGTTCGAGGAGGCCTCCGGAATCCTCTCGGTCAGCTGCACACGGGCCTGGGAAACCACATGGTGAGCTTGCAGCTTCCATGCCGAGTCAGCCCGCACCGCCTCTGGACCCCAGGCGCGTGGTCTTGTCAGACTTTGGCATGGGGTCCCCATGGGGAGGGAGCCTTAGCTAGGGTTAGGGTTTGGTCCAGGGACGTGGCCAGGGCTGAATCGACTCCAGTCTCGTGATCTCCATCGAGGGCTGAAGTGAGGGCCCATGCCAGAAGGCGGCTCCATTGCAGGGTTGGGGTTCGAGGCAGGCTTAGGTTGCGGTGGAGGGTCCCGGTTCGGGGTACGGGTAGGGTTAGGGTTAGGTCCCAGGAGGCTCCAGGCGCCCAACCCACAGCAGGGCAGTGGTCTCCCCCAAGGGCTGAGTTGAGGGCACAAGGGACCGTGCCGGTCAGAATCCGTCTTTGGCTGCCAAGGCCACACTCGTGATTGGGCCCCTGGTCGAGGAGGCCTCCGGAATCCTCTCGGCAGCTGCAGCCGGGCCTGGGAAACGACATGGTGCGCTTCCAGGTTCCATGCCGAGTCAGCCTGCACCTCTTCCGGACCCCAGGCGCGTGGTGTTGTCAGACGTTGGCAATGGGTCCTCTGGGGGAGAGAGCCTTAGCTAGGGTTAGGGTTCGGTCCAGGGACGTGGCCAGGGCCGAAGCGACTCCGGTCTCGTGATCTCCCTCGAGGGCTGAAGTGAGGGCCCATGCAGCAAGGCGGCTCAAGTGCAGGGTTAGGGGTCGAGGCCGGCTCAGGTTTCGGTGGAGGGTCCCCGTTCGGTGTGGGGTTAGGGTTAGGGTTAGGTCCCAGGAGGCTCCAGGCGCCGAACCCACAGCAGGGCAGTGGTCTTCCCGAAGGCCTGAGTTGAGGGCACAAGGGACCGTGCCGGTCAGGATCCGTCTTTGGCTGCCAAGGCCACAGACGTCGATCGGCCCCTGTTCGAGGAGGCCTCCGGAATCCTCTCGGTCAGCTGCACACGGGCCTGGGAAACCACATGGTGAGCTTGCAGCTTCCATGCCGAGTCAGCCCGCACCGCCTCTGGACCCCAGGCGCGTGGTCTTGTCAGACTTTGGCATGGGGTCCCCATGGGGAGGGAGCCTTAGCTAGGGTTAGGGTTTGGTCCAGGGACGTGGCCAGGGCTGAATCGACTCCAGTCTCGTGATCTCCCTCGAGGGCTGAAGTGAGGGCCCATGCCAGAAGGCGGCTCCATTGCAGGGTTGGGGTTCGAGGCAGGCTTAGGTTGCGGTGGAGGGTCCCGGTTCGGGGTACGGTTAGGGTTAGGGTTAGGTCCCAGGAGGCTCCAGGCGCCCAAACCACAGCAGGGCAGTGGTCTCCCCCAAGGGCTGAGTTGAGGGCACAAGGGACCGTGCCGGTCAGGATCCGTCTATGGCTGCCAAGGCCACACACGTGATTGGGCCCCTGGTCGAGGAGGCCTCCGGAATCCTCTCGGCAGCTGCAGCCGGGCCTGGGAAACGACATGGTGCGCTTCCAGGTTCCATGCCGAGTCAGCCTGCACCTCTTCCGGACCCCAGGCGCGTGGTGTTGTCAGACGTTGGCATTGGGTCCTCTTGGGGAGAGAGCCTTAGCTAGGGTTAGGGTTCGGTCCAGGGACGTGGCCAGGGCCGAAGCGACTCCGGTCTCGTGATCTCCCTCGAGGGCTGAAGTGAGGGCCCATGCAGCAAGGCGGCTCAAGTGCAGGGTTAGGTGTCGAGGCCGGCTTAGGTTTCGGTGGAGGGTCCCCGTTCGGTGTGGGGTTAGGGTTAGGGTTAGGTCCCAGGAGGCTCCAGGCGCCGAACCCACAGCAGGGCAGTGGTCTTCCCGAAGGCCTGAGTTGAGGGCACAAGGGACCGTGCCGGTTAGGATCCGTCTTTGGCTGCCAAGCCACAGACGTCGATCGGCACCTGTTCGAGGAGGCCTCCGGAATCCTCTCGGTCAGCTGCACACGGGCCTGGGAAACCACATGGTGAGCTTGCAGCTTCCATGCCGAGTCAGCCCGCACCGCCTCTGGACCCCAGGCGCGTGGTCTTGTCAGACTTTGGCATGGGGTCCCCATGGGGAGGGAGCCTTAGCTAGGGTTAGGGTTTGGTCCAGGGACGTGGCCAGGGCTGAATCGACTCCAGTCTCGTGATCTCCCTCGAGGGCTGAAGTGAGGGCCCATGCCAGAAGGCGGCCCCATTGCAGGGTTGGGGTTCGAGGCAGGCTTAGGTTGCGGTGGAGGGTCCCGGTTCGGGGTACGGTTAGGGTTAGGGTTAGGTCCCAGGAGGCTCCAGGCGCCCAAACCACAGCAGGGCAGTGGTCTCCCCCAAGGGCTGAGTTGAGGGCACAAGGGACCGTGCCGGTCAGGATCCGTCTTTGGCTGCCAAGGCCACACACGTGATTGGGCCCCTGGTCGAGGAGGCCTCCGGAATCCTCTCGACAGCTACAGCCGGGCCTGGGAAACGACATGGTGCGCTTCCAGGTTCCATGCCGAGTCAGCCTGCACCTCTTCCGTACCCTAGGCGCGTGGTGTTGTCAGACGTTGGCATTGGGTCCTCTTGGGGCGAGAGCCTTAGCTAGGGTTAGGGTTCGGTCCAGGGACGTGGCCAGGGCCGAAGCGACTCCGGTCTCGTGATCTCCCTCGAGGGCTGAAGTGAGGGCCCATGCAGCAAGGCGGCTCAAGTGCAGGGTTAGGGGTCGAGGCCGGCTTAGGTTTCGGTGGAGGGTCCCCGTTCGGTGTGGGGTTAGGGTTAGGGTTAGGTCCCAGGAGGCTCCAGGCGCCGAACCCACAGCAGGGCAGTGGTCTTCCCGAAGGCCTGAGTTGAGGGCACAAGGGACCGTGCCGGTCAGGATCCGTCTTTGGCTGCCAAGGCCACAGACGTCGATCGGCCCCTGTTCGAGGAGGCCTCCGGAATCCTCTCGGTCAGCTGCACACGGGCCTGGGAAACCACATGGTGAGCTTGCAGCTTCCATGCCGAGTCAGCCCGCACCGCCTCTGGACCCCAGGCGCGTGGTCTTGTCAGACTTTGGCATGGGGTCCCCATGGGGAGGGAGCCTTAGCTAGGGTTAGGGTTTGGTCCAGGGACGTGGCCAGGGCTGAATCGACTCCAGTCTCGTGATCTCCCTCGAGGGCTGAAGTGAGGGCCCATGCCAGAAGGCGGCTCCATTGCAGGGTTGGGGTTCGAGGCAGGCTTAGGTTGCGGTGGAGGGTCCCGGTTCGGGGTACGGGTAGGGTTAGGGTTAGGTCCCAGGAGGCTCCAGGCGCCCAACCCACAGCAGGGCAGTGGTCTCCCCCAAGGGCTGAGTTGAGGGCACAAGGGACCGTGCCGGTCAGAATCCGTCTTTGGCTGCCAAGGCCACACACGTGATTGGGCCCCTGGTCGAGGAGGCCTCCGGAATCCTCTCGGCAGCTGCAGCCGGGCCTGGGAAACGACATGGTGCGCTTCCAGGTTCCATGCCGAGTCAGCCTGCACCTCTTCCGGACCCCAGGCGCGTGGTGTTGTCAGACGTTGGCATTGGGTCCTCTTGGGGAGAGAGCCTTAGCTAGGGTTAGGGTTCGGTCCAGGGACGTGGCCAGGGCCGAAGCGACTCCGGTCTCGTGATCTCCCTCGAGGGCTGAAGTGAGGGCCCATGCAGCAAGGCGGCTCAAGTGCAGGGTTAGGGGTCGAGGCCGGCTTAGGTTTCGGTGGAGGGTCCCCGTTCGGTGTGGGGTTAGGGTTAGGGTTAGGTCCCAGGAGGCTCCAGGCGCCGAACCCACAGCAGGGCAGTGGTCTTCCCGAAGGCCTGAGTTGAGGGCACAAGGGACCGTGCCGGTCAGGATCCGTCTTTGGCTGCCAAGGCCACAGACGTTGATCGGCCCCTGTTCGAGGAGGCCTCCGGAATCCTCTCGGTCAGCTGCACACGGGCCTGGGAAACCACATGGTGAGCTTGCAGCTTCCATGCCGAGTCAGCCCGCACCGCCTCTGGACCCCAGGCGCGTGGTCTTGTCAGACTTTGGCATGGGGTCCCCATGGGGAGGGAGCCTTAGCTAGGGTTAGGGTTTGGTCCAGGGACGTGGCCAGGGCTGAATCGACTCCAGTCTCGTGATCTCCCTCGAGGGCTGAAGTGAGGGCCCATGCCAGAAGGCGGCTCCATTGCAGGGTTGGGTTTCGAGGCAGGCTTAGGTTGCGGTGGAGGGTCCCGGTTCGGGGTACGGGTAGGGTTAGGGTTAGTTCCCAGGAGGCTCCAGGCGCCCAACCCACAGCAGGGCAGTGGTCTCCCCCAAGGGCTGAGTTGAGGGCACAAGGGACCGTGCCGGTCAGAATCCGTCTTTGGCTGCCAAGGCCACACACGTGATTGGGCCCCTGGTCGAGGAGGCCTCCGGAATCCTCTCGGCAGCTGCAGCCGGGCCTGGGAAACGACATGGTGCGCTTCCAGGTTCCATGCCGAGTCAGCCTGCACCTCTTCCGGACCCCAGGCGCGTGGTGTTGTCAGACGTTGGCATTGGGTCCTCTTGGGGAGAGAGCCTTAGCTAGGGTTAGGGTTCGGTCCAGGGACGTGGCCAGGGCCGAAGCGACTCCGGTCTCGTGATCTCCCTCGAGGGCTGAAGTGAGGGCCCATGCAGCAAGGCGGCTCAAGTGCAGGGTTAGGGGTCGAGGCCGGCTTAGGTTTCGGTGGAGGGTCCCCGTTCGGTGTGGGGTTAGGGTTAGGGTTAGGTCCCAGGAGGCTCCAGGCGCCGAACCCACAGCAGGGCAGTGGTCTTCCCGAAGGCCTGAGTTGAGGGCACAAGGGACCGTGCCGGTCAGGATCCGTCTTTGGCTGCCAAGGCCACAGACGTCGATCGGCCCCTGTTCGAGGAGGCCTCCGGAATCCTCTCGGTCAGCTGCACACGGGCCTGGGAAACCACATGGTGAGCTTGCAGCTTCCATGCCGAGTCAGCCCGCACCGCCTCTGGACCCCAGGCGCGTGGTCTTGTCAGACTTTGGCATGGGGTCCCCATGGGGAGGGAGCCTTAGCTAGGGTTAGGGTTTGGTCCAGGGACGTGGCCAGGGCTGAATCGACTCCAGTCTCGTGATCTCCCTCGAGGGCTGAAGTGAGGGCCCATGCCAGAAGGCGGCTCCATTGCAGGGTTGGGGTTCGAGGCAGGCTTAGGTTGCGGTGGAGGGTCCCTGTTCGGGGTACGGTTAGGGTTAGGGTTAGGTCCCAGGAGGCTCCAGGCGCCCAAACCACAGCAGGGCAGTGGTCTCCCCCAAGGGCTGAGTTGAGGGCACAAGGGACCGTGCCGGTCAGGATCCGTCTTTGGCTGCCAAGGCCACACACGTGATTGGGCCCCTGGTCGAGGAGGCCTCCGGAATCCCCTCGGCAGCTGCAGCCGGGCCTTGGAAACGACATGGTGCGCTTCCAGGTTCCATGGCGAGTCAGCCTGCACCTCTTCCGGACCCCAGGCGCGTGGTGTTGTCAGACGTTGGCATTGGGTCCTCTTGGGGAGAGAGCCTTAGCTAGGGTTAGGGTTCGGTCCAGGGACGTGGCCAGGGCCGAAGCGACTCCGGTCTCGTGATCTCCCTCGAGGGCTGAAGTGAGGGCCCATGCAGCAAGGCGGCTCAAGTGCAGGGTTAGGGGTCGAGGCCGGCTTAGGTTTCGGTGGAGGGTCCCCGTTCGGTGTGGGGTTAGGGTTAGGGTTAGGTCCCAGGAGGCTCCAGGCGCCGAACCCACAGCACGGCAGTGGTCTTCCCGAAGGCCTGAGTTGAGGGCACAAGGGACCGTGCCGGTTAGGATCCGTCTTTGGCTGCCAAGCCACAGACGTCGATCGGCCCCTGTTCGAGGAGGCCTCCGGAATCCTCTCGGTCAGCTGCACACGGGCCTGGGAAACCACATGGTGAGCTTGCAGCTTCCATGCCGAGTCAGCCCGCACCGCCTCTGGACCCCAGGCGCGTGGTCTTGTCAGACTTTGGCATGGGGTCCCCATGGGGAGGGAGCCTTAGCTAGGGTTAGGGTTTGGTCCAGGGACGTGGCCAGGGCTGAATCGACTCCAGTCTCGTGATCTCCCTCGAGGGCTGAAGTGAGGGCCCATGCCAGAAGGCGGCTCCATTGCAGGGTTGGGGTTCGAGGCAGGCTTAGGTTGCGGTGGAGGGTCCCGGTTCGGGGTACGGTTAGGGTTAGGGTTAGGTCCCAGGAGGCTCCAGGCGCCGAACCCACAGCAGGGCAGTGGTCTTCCCGAAGGCCTGAGTTGAGGGCACAAGGGACCGTGCCGGTCAGGATCCGTCTTTGGCTGCCAAGGCCACAGACGTCGATCGGCCCCTGTTCGAGGAGGCCTCCGGAATCCTCTCGGTCAGCTGCACACGGGCCTGGGAAACCACATGGTGAGCTTGCAGCTTCCATGCCGAGTCAGCCCGCACCGCCTCTGGACCCCAGGCGCGTGGTCTTGTCAGACTTTGGCATGGGGTCCCCATGGGGAGGGAGCCTTAGCTAGGGTTAGGGTTTGGTCCAGGGACGTGGCCAGGGCTGAATCGACTCCAGTCTCGTGATCTCCCTCGAGGGCTGAAGTGAGGGCCCATGCCAGAAGGCGGCTCCATTGCAGGGTTGGGGTTCGAGGCAGGCTTAGGTTGCGGTGGAGGGTCCCGGTTCGGGGTACGGGTAGGGTTAGGGTTAGGTCCCAGGAGGCTCCAGGCGCCCAACCCACAGCAGGGCAGTGGTCTCCCCCAAGGGCTGAGTTGAGGGCACAAGGGACCGTGCCGGTCAGAATCCGTCTTTGGCTGCCAAGGCCACACACGTGATTGGGCCCCTGGTCGAGGAGGCCTCCGGAATCCTCTCGGCAGCTGCAGCCGGGCCTGGGAAACGACATGGTGCGCTTCCAGGTTCCATGCCGAGTCAGCCTGCACCTCTTCCGGACCCCAGGCGCGTGGTGTTGTCAGACGTTGGCATTGGGTCCTCTTGGGGAGAGAGCCTTAGCTAGGGTTAGGGTTCGGTCCAGGGACGTGGCCAGGGCCGAAGCGACTCCGGTCTCGTGATCTCCCTCGAGGGCTGAAGTGAGGGCCCATGCAGCAAGGCGGCTCAAGTGCAGGGTTAGGGGTCGAGGCCGGCTTAGGTTTCGGTGGAGGGTCCCCGTTCGGTGTGGGGTTAGGGTTAGGGTTAGGTCCCAGGAGGCTCCAGGCGCCGAACCCACAGCAGGGCAGTGGTCTTCCCGAAGGCCTGAGTTGAGGGCACAAGGGACCGTGCCGGTCAGGATCCGTCTTTGGCTGCCAAGGCCACAGACGTTGATCGGCCCCTGTTCGAGGAGGCCTCCGGAATCCTCTCGGTCAGCTGCACACGGGCCTGGGAAACCACATGGTGAGCTTGCAGCTTCCATGCCGAGTCAGCCCGCACCGCCTCTGGACCCCAGGCGCGTGGTCTTGTCAGACTTTGGCATGGGGTCCCCATGGGGAGGGAGCCTTAGCTAGGGTTAGGGTTTGGTCCAGGGACGTGGCCAGGGCTGAATCGACTCCAGTCTCGTGATCTCCCTCGAGGGCTGAAGTGAGGGCCCATGCCAGAAGGCGGCTCCATTGCAGGGTTGGGTTTCGAGGCAGGCTTAGGTTGCGGTGGAGGGTCCCGGTTCGGGGTACGGGTAGGGTTAGGGTTAGTTCCCAGGAGGCTCCAGGCGCCCAACCCACAGCAGGGCAGTGGTCTCCCCCAAGGGCTGAGTTGAGGGCACAAGGGACCGTGCCGGTCAGAATCCGTCTTTGGCTGCCAAGGCCACACACGTGATTGGGCCCCTGGTCGAGGAGGCCTCCGGAATCCTCTCGGCAGCTGCAGCCGGGCCTGGGAAACGACATGGTGCGCTTCCAGGTTCCATGCCGAGTCAGCCTGCACCTCTTCCGGACCCCAGGCGCGTGGTGTTGTCAGACGTTGGCATTGGGTCCTCTTGGGGAGAGAGCCTTAGCTAGGGTTAGGGTTCGGTCCAGGGACGTGGCCAGGGCCGAAGCGACTCCGGTCTCGTGATCTCCCTCGAGGGCTGAAGTGAGGGCCCATGCAGCAAGGCGGCTCAAGTGCAGGGTTAGGGGTCGAGGCCGGCTTAGGTTTCGGTGGAGGGTCCCCGTTCGGTGTGGGGTTAGGGTTAGGGTTAGGTCCCAGGAGGCTCCAGGCGCCGAACCCACAGCAGGGCAGTGGTCTTCCCGAAGGCCTGAGTTGAGGGCACAAGGGACCGTGCCGGTCAGGATCCGTCTTTGGCTGCCAAGGCCACAGACGTCGATCGGCCCCTGTTCGAGGAGGCCTCCGGAATCCTCTCGGTCAGCTGCACACGGGCCTGGGAAACCACATGGTGAGCTTGCAGCTTCCATGCCGAGTCAGCCCGCACCGCCTCTGGACCCCAGGCGCGTGGTCTTGTCAGACTTTGGCATGGGGTCCCCATGGGGAGGGAGCCTTAGCTAGGGTTAGGGTTTGGTCCAGGGACGTGGCCAGGGCTGAATCGACTCCAGTCTCGTGATCTCCCTCGAGG
>NW_026526889.1:0-2144 GCF_024362965.1 Panthera pardus
GAGAGAGGGAGGGACAGGCAGACGCCAGCAAACCACAGGGAGGGCAGACAGAGGGCCATGGCCAGAGGACAGCCGGTCACGCTAGAAGGCAGTCTCTGTGGTGTACCACACGGCTCTGTCCCCCGCCCAGGCCTCTTGGTTCACTGGGAAGAACTACAGCCACCAACCGAGCAGATCCACAGAGGACAGAAGCCGGAGGGACACGGGACACTGCCGGCCTCCAGCTGAACTCAGGGCGAGATTCGTGCAGCAGATGGGACGTAATACAGACACTTGGAAAAGTTCTGCATTTCTGTTCGAACATTAACTGCACAAGTAGAGGGGGAGGGAGACCTGTCTTGTCAGCGATTCCTGTAAAAGCCCAGCTGGAGGTTCCCCTGACTTGCCGGGGGAACGGGGGCTTGGTGGCTGGAAAAGCTGGTGTGACACTGGAGGACGTCCATGCAGGTGGAGGGTTCGGGGAGGAGGAGGGGAGAGCCCACCATCCTCTGGGCTGTCCTGGGGCCTCCTGAGCCTGCTCTGTAAGGAGGGAGAACAAGCACAGGTGCAGGGAATGTTCGGAAGGCTGGCAGAGTAGGAGAAGACAGGCAGAAACAGTAGCATCAGGAGGCCGATAGGGCCTGGGTGGTAACCCCAGCTCTGGCTCATCCTGGGACCTCTGACAAGTCCCTTGACCTCTCTGAGCCTCAGTCCCCGCATCAGTAACATGGGAGTGATCACGGTGCTGCTTCTCTCGGTGGCTGTGATGGATCCTGTGTACAGACAGAGCCCAGAGGAAGCGCCCAGAAACGGTGGGTCTGAGAGCCTGGGGCTACCTGGCTGGAGAACGAGCTTGTGGTGACCCGACAGCTGGGTGCACTGTGGGGGACAGCTGCCAGGGGTGGGCACACACACATGCACGGCTGTGGACCTGTGTGAGGATCTGCATGAGGACCTCCACACAAGAAGGAGGAGGAGGGGGGAGGAGGGGGGAGGAGGGGGGAGGAGGGGGGAGGAGGGGGAGGACGGAGGAGGAGGGGGAGGAGGAGGAGGGAGGAGGAGGAGGGGAAGGGGGAGGAAGAGGGGGGGAGGAGGAGGGAGAAGGGGAGAAGGGGAGAAGGGGGAGGAGGGGAGCAGTGGAGGAGGGGGAGGAGAAAGGGGGAGGAGAAAGGGGAGGAGGGGGAGAAGGGGGAGGAGAAGGGGGAGGAGAAGGGGGAGGAGAAGGAGGAGGAGGAAGAAGGGGAGGAGAGGGAAGAATGGGAGAAGGGGGAGAGGAGGAGGGGGAGGAGGAGGAGGGGGAGGAGGAGGAGGGGGAGGAGGGGGAGGAGGATGGGGAGGAGGAGGGGGAGGAGGAGGGGGAGGAGGAGGAGGAGGGGGAAGGGGAGGGGGAGGAGGAGGGGGAGGGGAGGAGGGGAGTGGGGAAGGGGGAGGAGGGGGAGGGGGAAGTGGAGGGGAAGGAGGGGGAGGGGGAGGGGGAGGGGAGGGGGGAGGGGAGGGGAGGAGGGGGAGGGGAGGAGGGGGAGGGGAGGGGGGAGGGGGAGGGGGAGGGGGGGAGGGGAGGGGAGGAGGGGGAGGGGGAGGGGGAGGGGGGGAGGGGAGGGGAGGGAGGGGGAGGGGAGGAGGGGGAGGGGGGGAGGGGAGGAGGGGAGGAGGGGGAGGGGGAGGGGGAGGGGAGGAGGGGGGGGAGGGGGAGGGGGAGGGGGAGGGGGGAGGGGGGAGGAGGGGGAGGAGGAGGAGGAGGACGAGAGGGAGAAGGGGGGTGGAGGAGGAGGGGGTGGAGGAGGAGGAGGGGGTGGTGAGGAGGAGGGACAAGGAGGGGGAAGAGGAGGGATGAGGAGGGGGAGGAGGAGGGGCGAGGAGGGGGAGGAGGAGGGACGAGGAGGGGGAGGAGGAGGAGGAAGACACGGGGCCCAGGGGGCGGGGCGGAGCTACTTACGGGTAGTAGGAGTAGGCATAGTGGTCCCTCCTGGCAGCGTGCAAAGAGAACAGCACAGTTGGGCCCGTGGTCCTGCCACAAGGTGGGCGGCACCCGGCCAGCAGGGAGGGGCCTGGTGCTTTCCTGTGCCGAGGGGGGCGCTGGCCAGGGACCGGGCAGGTCAGAAGGACCTCCCTTGTCCCAAGGCCTGGCTGGGCTCGGTCGCTGAAAACCGAGACCCCAGACCCTT
>NW_026526890.1:0-37324 GCF_024362965.1 Panthera pardus
GATCATGACCTGAGCCGAAGTCAGACGCTCAGCTGACAGCCACCCATGTGTCCTGATAGCATTTTTTTTTTTAATGAGGAGCATGCATTTGAAAATCCTATTTCTAGCTTCTCTTATACTCTAGGGCTTCATTCACAGGGGGCCACCCGGCCAGCTGCCCTTGTTTATATCCCCAGTCTGGCTGGTTCCTTCTGCATTTATAACTCTCTGTTTTACAGAGAACAGAGCAGCAGGACTTCCCAGAGGACAGAAGTGGGTGTCTTCCTGTGTCTTCCCCGGGTCCTCACAGCCTAGGATAGATCACAGGTACTGACTTGTGGATGGCCAACCTGGAGCCTCAGGTCAACGGGGTCCTTACACCCTTCGGGGGAGCAGAGCAGTGCTTGCAGTGCCATGACCCAAGCCAGGGGCCACACAAGGCCACAGGAGGTGGCACCTTCCTGAGGAGTGGAGTGACCCCACCAGCTTTGCAGAATGTTCCATCATCTTGCTAGGCATGAAGAGGCTGGCCGCTGGTATGTGTGGCTCTGAGGCGGGGGAATGGATGAAGGTGCATGTGGGGTCGGCGTGTGGAGGCCCTTTCCCTAGGTGGTGTCGGGTGAGTGGTGTGCGTGCCGAGGGAGAGGGGCTTTGTATCTGCTGGCATCAGAGCAAGTACCTACATCGCGTCTGTGTGACTGTGACAGATGAGGAGCCTATGTCTTGAACAGAGGGCATGAAATGTGTGTACAGCATCTGAATAAATGTGCTTAATTGTTCTCATCACACAGCTCTTTTATCAGCATATTATTTGTTTAATGGATAGCAGTTCTCCCTCCTCCAGGATAATTCATTCGGGTTTAACATTGAGAACAGAACTCAACCATCCGTCCTCACCTCACAGGGTGTTTGAGACTGATCTCCTGGTCCCGGTTTGCCTGTCTGGTTAGTTGGTTAGCTAGCTAGCTGAGCGGTCATACTTTTAAGTATCCTGAGTGGGTTTCCTGTCTTTTCTGAGCCCCATCTTTGGCTTGTTGTGTGAAGTCACCAAATCCCTGTTCTCTGTGTCAGCTCATTGCTGCAGAATTCTTTCTTCCCTTCTTTCTTCTTTTCGATTTTAATGAGTCTAAGTTATTTCAGAATATATTAGATCATTCTCTCCCTTGTGTTGGATATTGGAGGGGATGCAAGTAAACCGAACATTTATCAGTCCTCTCTTCTCTTAATTGAACAGGGGCTGACTGCTGCGAGGCTTGGTATTCTGCCCAAAGATGTCCCTGAACATCCACAGCTGGGCTTCTGTCGGCTCTGTAAGCAACAAGGACAGGCCAGGGCGAAGGTGCTTCAGCATTTAGAGCTGGAGCCTTGGCGCGGGAACAAAGCCTGTTTGAGGCACCCCGTTTGAAGGCCTACTGAATCCATGATGGCCGAATCCTACCTTCGTTGGCAACCATCTGCCTCATCCAGTGATTCTCAGGGAGCTCATGCCAGCATTTAGGCAGCTTCCTATTTTGCAAATGATTCGTGATTCATAATGGACAGAAGATTGCTCTTCAGATGACCTGTCAGGGTAAGCCTGATTCGGGGATGGGGTCCATAGGAACCTGTCCTCCATGTTCAGAGGGGTAGTAGAGATCTGAGGGGCCACAGTGGTGCAGGGGTGGTACAGCTCAGGCTTACTGCTAGCTTATATAATGCCTTTGAGTGGACTTGCAAGATGTGCCCCCTCTGGGTACATGGACACAACCCCATGGCCACACAGCTTGGCAATGGGAGGGCTCCTTCTTGGAGGAAAATGTGCCTCTTTCCCCTGGCACATTCAGCCCTGAACCAGGGAATGTGCTTTGGTAAGGAAAGCGTAGACTGTATTTAAGGCCCCACTTGACCCCTGGTGCTTTAGGGGTGCTTTAGTGCGGAGCCCTGAAGCAGATGCCCCTCCTTCTCTAGTGGCAACTGGGCGAGCCTTTCCAGTGCTGGTTCTTTCCACCTCGAGAGTGTTAAAGACAAGACAGCATACCCAGAATGGAGTCGCTTATGCTAAGTCCCACTGCACCAAACTAAGGCTTAACTTAATTACAGTTTTGGCTCTCCCAGAAAGGGAACCTTAAACCTTCGAATAGCCTGATCATCGTGAGTCAGGTAGTCTGCATGATAAGCCCCTTCCATCCCCTTAAAGGAAAGTAACCTTGCAATAAGCAACCCACCTTTTTTTGACTTCCTTCTTCCTGCTCCCTCCTGCCTAGAGACCTGAGCTCTTTTTCGGACGCTCAACCGACTGAGCCACCCAGGTGCCCCATAAGTAGCCACTGTTTTCAGTTTGGTGAATACCTCTGCAGTCATTAAAAGACAGTCTTTTCAAACATGAAAAATATTTTCATTTAACTTAAACCAAAACTATAAATATATTGCATTTCGCAAAAGGCCATTTTGTGATAAGGTACACATGCATAGTGACTTGGTTTCTTTCAAGTACTGTCTCCTCTGTGGCTTAAGAATCCTGTATTGCTTTGAAAGGTCTTTTGCCAGGTCAGTCCTCTTCCCAGGTGACAGTATTAATGGTGTTGTACGTGGGTAAAGTGTCAGTCACAGCATTTAGAAGATGATGCCCACACCCATCCGTTTCCGGTCCAGGTGGACCGATTCTAGTGAATATCGAATTCTAGTGAATCGAATTATAGTGAATTCGATTCTAGTGAATCTTTTCATCTTACAGCTTCATGAGATATGCTTCTTTGGCAACAATTCTATCTGGCATTTTGTGATACTCTCTGTTCAGATTGCTGTTTTCCCTAGTTCTCCTGTAAGACAGCTAATACTTGTTCTCTTTCCAAAGCATATCTTCCAATTGCTGCAGAAGGTTTGCCACATTCTGGTTGTAGGAAGCCACAGATGTCCTGCTGGGGCGGTCCTCTATCTCCAAATCTTTTTGCCGGATAATCTGAGTGAGTTTACCAGTCTCATCTTTGGATGGGTGATCGATCAATCTGTTCAGTTAATCAGATGTTCTTTTCAGTGAGGAGTTTATTCTCCAATTCTTTTTTTTTTTATGTTTTTTTTTTTTTATTTCTAATCTCCAATTCTTGTCCTTTTGTTCCTTTTACTTGATCTTTCAGTTTTCAGCTTTAGATAAATAATGCTTTTCACTTCCACTTTTCTACATGAAGATGCTGAATCGTTGTTACTTGGAAAACATCAGAATGTTTTGTAGGAATGTACTTGCTGGGTTTTTGAAGGATCCGGGTTTTCATTTGCTCTATTGTGTTCTGCAAAATCTTAATCTCATCTTTCGCTGAAAGGAGCTGAGCGTGTTTAAACTTCATTTGCTCATGCTGGCGTGTGAGATCATCTAACTTCCGTTTCTGGTCTTGTAAAGCACGAAGCCGTTGCAGCTTACCCTGGCGTTGATCCTCAATGATCTTTTGTTGTTGTTTGATTTCGTCTTCCAGACGAACTCTTTCTGCATTCAGCTCATACACCTCGCATTCTAGTTCCATGATACGGTCTTGCGTTTGCGGGTCGACCACAGGTACAGTTTGGCTGTCTTCTCTCAGACACTCCAGTTCGTCTTGCAGAAATTCATTCTCTTCTCTCGTGGATGCAAGACAAACGTCTTGCTCCTCCACGGTTTGCTGTAAAATTTCGTTTTCTCTTAAGACTTGGCCGTACTTCTCTAATAGCTCCTGGAGCTCTGGCCTTCTTTCAAGTTTTTCGATACAGATTTCTTTCTCTTTAATAAGTCGTGTCAATCGCTTATGCTCCTCCAGAGCAAAGGAGAGCATTTCCTTAGTTTCTCTATGGTCGGCATCCATCTGCTCAACACTCTTTTTGAGTTGTAGTATTTCATCGTCTTTCTCTTGACTGCGTTGAATTAAACACTCCTGCTCTAACTGGGAGGACGACTTAGACAAGTTATACGTGTTGGTCAGTTCTTTAATAGCTTGCTCATACCTGGCTGTTTTCTCCAACAGCTTCTTTTCAGCCCGGCACAATTTTACTATTAACTGTCCTTTTTCTATTTTTAAGGCCCGCGTAATAGATTTTGTTTCCAGAGAATTCTTATGGTTACAGACAGTAGTTTCTTCCAGCCGACGTCTTACGTCTTCAAGCTCCAAAACCAACCTTCCATTTTCCACCTTGAGATTGAAAGCAGCTTTCTTTAAATTGCCATTCAGCTCTTCCATTTCTGAAAGGCTTTGCTGCAACTTTCTAACCGTCGTTTCCCTCCCCTTAAGTGAGTCATCTTCAACAGTATTGTCAGAGTCTTGATTAAGAGACGGTGCTGGCTCCTTCTCAGCTCTAGCAGATTCCTCCTCCTCTTGTTTAATATGTTCCTTAAGTTCAGCGTTCTCCTTCGGGATGTTTAAATTACGTATTTGCGACGGATCTGACCGATGCAAATCATTAACAGCCAATTGACTTTGAGGTGATTCTTCGTTTTGCGCATCTAACTCTTCAGCTATGTCCATCTGCTCGTCTTCAAATGGACAAGCTCCCTTTTCATCATTGAGATCGTGTTCCACTTTGCCGTTGATGCCGTTGCCTTCATTTTGTTGTTCTGATAGCTGACCTTTCATCAAAACCCTGGGCCGTGTAGTTTGTTTCTGTCCATCGAGCTGCCCCAGCTCTGCTGTTGGGAGTTCCTTCTCGGTCCTACCCTGAGTGGATTTTTGTCCGTCGGCCTCCAAGTCACATCTGAAATGCTCTACTTCTGAATCCAAATTCACACCTCCTGGAGCCGTACGTTCAATCACTTCCGGCTCATGGCTCACTTTCCAAAGTGCCAGTTGAAGTGCTTCCCGTCCTTGACCTGATGAGTTTTCTTGTTCTAAAACGTAGACTCGCCCTTCAAGTTTCAGATCGTCTCCAATGAGATTGTCACCCTGGGTTAAGCTACACCGTGGCGTCATCTCCTTTTCCGCATCGGACAGCACTTGCCGCGGTCCAGACACTTCTTCCACTGCTGTACTCTCGGAAAGAACTCTTTCCTTTTCCGTCACTGTGTCACTTTGCCTCAAAACGGAAGGCTGCGATTCACATTCTTCAATCCTTTCTTTCTTTTCCTCATTGATCCGGTCCCATTCTCTCCTTAAAGCGTCTCTCTCACTTTCTACCGAAGATAATTTGTTATTGATGTATTTTACGGTGTCCTCAAGTTCTTCAATTTTCCTGGTAGACTCCACTTTTTCAGTCTGTAGCACTTGAATGGTGTTTTGCATATCCTCAATGACAGACTCATCAGCTGCTCTGATTCCAGAGTCGTCCTTCTCTAACAGATTTTCCAGTTCTTTGATTCTTTTTTCATAGCCTTTTGACTTTTGATGGTACCTGCGACGTATTTCTGCCAGTGTCTGTTGATAGACGTTCTGCAGTACTGCCTTTTCAAGTTGATGGTCATCGATGGCCTCATTTCGATTCTGTTCAAGTTCCCTGATGGTAACCTGCAGTTTGTAGATTTCATTTTGCTCGTCGCTATTCGCTCCCGGTGCTGAAGTCTGGGAAAAATGCTTCCAATGGCTAACTTCAGCCTCCAGTCTTAAAACTTCATTTGACAGTCTGCTTATTTCTTGTTGTGACCAAATGAGGTCAGCAAAGTCCAGGTCATCCCCCGGGGAAGCTGAAGCAAAGTAGTTGATACCGTAACCCAAGGAAGGTGACGCTGTGGTTGATCGAAGGGCTGATTGGAGCTTCAGCAACTGGTTCTTGAGCCCTATCTGTCTCGCTTTAAGAAGTTTCATTTCTACCTCTTTCTGTTGTAGCTGATGTCGGTAGCTAAGAGTCTGCCGCTTTATTTGAAGCTCCGAGGCTTCATACTTCTCTTCCAGATGACTACAAAGACGTTTAAGTCTCTGATTCTCCCATCTTAAGGTTTCCCGACTCCCTTCACTCTCTTTTCGGTCAGAGTCAGGTCCTTCTCCCACCTTTTCGGTTCCCTCCATCCTCACATCTTTGATGACCTCAGAGATGTGGTCAGTGAAAGAAGCCACACTGCCACCCACTTGCTCTAGGGAATGGCCCAGGCCACCAAACGAAAAGGACATCGCTGCGGGTCACAGAACTGACCTGGTCCGCTCGGCAAAAAGCGTCCAGCGCAGTCGGACAGTCCCGCTAAGTGTCTCCAAACGGAGGCCTGCGCGAGGCTACTAATCAAATCACAACCAGGCGTTTCTAGGCAACGCCACACCGCGCGCGGGCTACTAGGTTCCGGGACCCCTGCCCACGCCCTCCGCCCCCTTACCCTCCCCCCACTGCCCCGCGGGCATCCTTCGCGGTCCCCAGGTGCCTGTGCGCACCTGCGGTGGAAAAAGCCACTCGCCCTGGACCTTCCTGGGAAGTCCAATCAAAGCACACACCGCTCTGCAGTTTGTGGTTTCCACTTAACAATTTTTTTTTTTTTGGTAATTGACATGAAATGGGCATCCGGAGGCTCCCGGGTACCCCAACCCCTCCTCTTCCTCTCCCACCATCGCCCCCCCACCCCCCCCCCCCCGCGGGTCCCCGCCCCCTGCCCAGAGTGCCCCAAGCCCGGGTGTGGCTGTTCCCGGCCGCCAGGACCATGGGGTCACACCGCTGGCGCCTGCTGCCCCCTCCCACCGGCGCCCCGCCTAGCAGGGGCGGGGAGTCAGGACCGAGGCGCCTGGCCGCAGGGCTCTGCGCGCTCGGCGGTGCAGCCCGGGTGGGGGGGGTGGGGCCGAGGGGGCTCGGGCGGCAGGGGCCAGGCTGCAAGCCGCGCTGGAGCCAGGCGCTCCTCTCCCAGCCCGGTCCCGCGCGCCCCCGGCTTGCGGTACCATTGCAAGTAAGGCGGGGAGGGCGGGGCTTCGGCCCGGGATCAGCAGCAGCAACAGCAGCAGCAGCAGCCATTGCCGCCGCCGCCGCCATAGTAGCAGCTGCGCAGCCACCGCAGCAGCAGCTGCCGCAGTCGCCTCAGCCGCTGTCGCCCCCGCCGCCGCCGCCGCCGCCTCGGCCTGGAAGCGATGTAGCCGCGCCAGGCCGTCCCCCCCGAGCTGCCCGGCCCGAGCTCCGCGGGCCGTCGTTGCCGTTCAACCGCATGAAGTAGCTGGCCAGCCAGACTGCGGGCAGGTGAGTGAGCCGCGCCGGGCCGGCGGTGAGCGCGTGGGCCGGGGACTGGGGGTCGGTGTAGTGGCCCCGCGCTCCGGCGCGGCCGCCCTGCCGCCCGCTCTGCGCCGGGTCCGCTGCGGGCCAGGGAGGAGGGCTGGGCCACGCAGCGGCCAGGCGCCCAGCTCAGAGCCACCGTCCGAGCGCCCGGGAACAGCGGGGCGGGCCGGCCTCCCGGGACGCCCCCCGCGCGGGTCCCCGCCGCCCATTGTCCCGGCCCCGCTGAGCATCGTCCTCTGGGGTCTGGACCCAAGCTTTCCCCGGGCCTCCCCCCCACCCCGCCCCCCGCCCAGGCTCTGAGCTGTCAGCACAGGGCCTGACGCGGGGCTCGAACTCACGGACCGCAAGACCATGACCCGAGCCAAAGTCGGACGCTTAACCGACGGAGCCACCCAGGCGCCCCTTTTTCAGATTTTAGAAAAGGAAAAGTGTACATATGCTGTTACTGTATAATCCATGGTGTGGGTCAGCAGCCCTTCGTTGAATATGTTAATATTTCTAGAGTGAAAATATAAAGGTACTTCATGCTAAATGGAACACTTAAAGATTGTAAATGGTTTCATATTAGTTCAGGTCAAGTTTTGTTACCAAATAAGTTACCAAAACACCTTGTTTTTTAGATTTCAAAATGATGGATAAGGGGTTATGGAGCTGGTTTACTCAGTAGTAATATTCCTATTGAGAGAGTCTGAGATGGTTTTTTGTTTTTTGTTTTGTTTTGTTGTTTTGCCTTTTACTCTACGTAATGTCTCCTTACTCCAAAAAGTTAGAAACCACAATGATGTTCTGTAACTAGGGGTCACACAGACTCAAGTGCCAGGCAGGTAAAATTAATAAGCGAAGGGAAGGTAGATGTAAGGCAGTAGAGAGAGGCGAGGAATAGCAAAACTAGCTCATTGCACGGACTTGCTTGCTCTTGGCAAGTCTAGCTACCTGTTGACATGGTGAATGTGGGTGCAGGGAACACCCACCTTCCCACTTTTAAGGATACTCCAGAACGCTGATTTTTTCGTGAAGTTTATCGATACTTAAGTGTCAGCAGTGAAAAAGGAAAAGAAAAGAAACTGCTGGACGTAGGCCAGAGAAAATATATCTGCAAGCTTTATCTGGCCTTGGGCTGCCTGCTCTGACCTCCGGTTGCGAGACTGATTCTTACCGAATGAAAAGTTGGACCGTGGTGTTTTGGTAGTGAACGCTTTCTTGAGATGGGGATGGGACGTTTGCTTTATCATTGTTCGTTGTGCTTTACGTATATGTCACATAATTTTGCGGTCAGATGCTCTACTCCTGAGCTATACCCCCTAGTATATAATTTTGGAGCGTAAAATATTTCAAAAGAAAAGAACACTGGAGCACTGCCTTATTTTCTAGCCAGTGGGAAGTTTTCGTTCTCTTCTATGAATTTGAAAGTTTAATGTTACTTATTTTGGAAAAGGGAATGAGAACCCCAAGTGAAAATAGGGCCCTCTTTTTTAAAAAGTTTGAGTTAAGGGGGGTTAGATTATAATGTCCCTGCCTTTCCAGGGCCACAGTGATCTGAAGTGCCATTGCATGTCCGCCCCTGTATTTGGACTGGGAGGTGTGCCTCATCTTCTGTCCTCTCAGACCGTATCCCTGGTCCTAGCCCCATACCTACCGCCACACGGCTGATGACTTTCAACTTGATGTCTTTTTTGTTTAAGTTTATTTATTTATTTGGAGAGAGCGAGAGCGAGAGAGAGAGAGACAGAGGGAGCGCACACAAGCAGGGAAGGGGCAGAGAGAGAGGAAAAGAGAATCCCAAGCAGGCTCCACGCTGTGAGGGTGGAGCCTGACGCGAGGCTCAAACTCACAAACCGGGAGATCGTGACCTGAGCCGAGATCAAGAGTCTCGGCTTAAGATCAAGATGCTTGATCAAGACTGACCCCCCTCTGGGTGCTCCTTAATTTTATGTCTCTAGTCCTGGCATCTCTTCATCTCCAGATTGATCTTTGCCTTGAACTTCTCTATTTAAATGTCCTGCTGAAATTCAGCTCATGAACTGCATCCTCAAATTGGCCTTCTTTCCCTGTATTCCTTAGGCCGTGGGTCAGCAACCTCTGGCCTGTAGGCCAAATCCTGCCCACTGCCTGTTTTGTGAAAAAGGTTTATTGGATCACAGCCACGCACTGCAGCAGCACAGTCAAGCAGATCTCATGGTGACTGTATGGCCCACGGAGCCCATGCTATTTACCGCCTGGCCCTTCGCAGGAAGAGTTTGTGGACACCCGCCCTGGTGCACTGAATGCCGGAAACCGCATCTCCTCCGTCACCTGCGATCCCCCTCTTTCTCCTCCATCTTCTTTATACCCAGGCTCTCCCTGCCATCTGGCAGCTCTGCCTCTGGACCATCTCTGACTTGGTCTCTGCCTCTCGGTGGCCTTAGTTAGTTCAAGCTTGCGGGGTTTTTTCTTTCTTTCTTTCTTCTTCTTTTTTTTTTTTAATGAAATGTACTGTCAAATTGGTTTCCATACAACACCCAGTGTTCATCCCAACAGGTGCCCTCCTCAAGGCCCATCACCCGCTTTCCTCTCCCCCCCCCACCCCCCATCAACTCTCAGTTTGTTCTCCGTATTTAAGAGTCTCTTAAGGTTTGAACTGTTTTTTGGTTTTTTTTTTAACCTGGACTCACAATTGTCTTCCAACCGGCTTACCTAGCTTGAGCTGGATTTTATCCATACGTGGGACATCTGGGCCTCCACTTTGGTCCGACATGACCAATCGAAATTTTAATGGTCATAGCTATTCCTCTCTAAATTATTTTCTTCTGATGACATCATGACGTTCGGAGGACATTTTATGTCGTCCTAGTATTGCTAAATTGTCTTCGAAACGATAGTGCTGTCATTGAGTTACGGTGCGGCAGATAATTTACACTGGATCGTATGTCACCGTGTGTGATATGACGAATGTCGTGTTTCACCGTTAGGCTGGTAACATTAGATGCTGTCTTGTAAAAAATCTACCTATTTTAATGTTTTCTGTTAAGGTTGAAATGAATGTGTCCCATATTTGTATTTCTTGATGAGTTTTCTGTATGTGTTATTTGGTCATTTAATTGCCAGTTGTCAATTTCATTTTTTTAATCGCCAGTTTCGGTTCAACACCTGTCTGCTGAGAACCTGTCAAATGCTGGGGTGAAAAAGATAACGGATTCCTAGGAATTTGAGTGGGGAGAGAGACCTGCAAGCAGATAATTTGAATACAGCCGGTTGTACTTATTCTAGCAGGCCTTAGGAAGTATGAATGCCACATCTTGATTTACTTATACATGACAAGGTAAACAAGTTCATGTTCTTATCCTCAGGTACATTACGTAATGAGTGCAGGGACAGAATCTTGAGGGAACGCATTCACGACTAGGTACAGGTTTGATACAAGATTCAGAAAATAAAGCGGATTCTGTTGAAAATCCGACCGACCCTGTGGTTTATAGAAGAAACTGCTTTTGAATAGGAGGAGCCTCTTTGTAGCCGGTGACACGAAAACAATATTAAGTTCATCTCAGCTCTCCAGGTTTCAAGACTCTTTCTGAAGTCTTGCTATTCCCTGTGAATTACAGCTTATTCATTACTTGCCGAGACTCCTTCCTTTTGATTGGTCCCAGCATGTTTCTCTCTGTCCTTTCTCACAGTTCTTTTTTTTAAGTGTCTTCCTTATCAGAGATACTTCGGCCTGTTGTCCACTTGATCTCTCCATTCATGTTTCATTAGCAGTTTTTCTATCATTTCTGAATGGGTTCGTTAAATTTCTGCCTCCTAAAGAGTTTATAGTAGAAATGGTAGACTGAGTGACCAGGTACTCAAATGAAAATAAATGTTCAGAACTGCACAGAAATTCTTCTAAGCAATGACCAGCTCCCTGTCAGTGTGAACATTTAGAAGTCTACCAACTTGGTACCTGCCACATGGTCGCTGGATACTTTGATGCATAGACAGGACTGGCCACTTGAACCCGTGCCCGTCTGTACCTTGGGGAAATAACACGAAAGTACTTCTACTTCACTAGGTACGGTGGGTGCAGGATAGATGTAGCGTGGGCGCTGGCATGGGGTCGCTGAGACGTGCCCAGGGGTCCGTGAAGCCTTCTCGGACGTGGGACACCTGAATAATCTTGAGAACAGGAAGGTAGGGGTGATGGGTGGTAGAGAATTCCCAGGGAGAAGAAAAATTCTCAGGGGAAACCTAACCCACTGACCATCTTGTCCTTTAACTTCATGTTTTGTTTGTTTGCTTTAAATTGGAAAAAGGCAACACTATCTGATTGCTAGCAGTGGAAAAAGTCTGTTCAGCTCTTATTTTCCAATGAGGTAGTGAACTAACGGCTGTTTGTAGATCCATATGTTCTTAAGTCCAGAGCAATTGTGGTGTTTAAATTCACAAGCCTCTGGATGCATTTCCATCCAATAGATAGAGTAAGTTGGTTCTTAAAAGCTTTGAAGCTCTAAAATCAGGGGGCTTAGGTGGCTCATAGTTAAGTAACCAGCTCTTGATTTTGGCTCAGGTCATGATCCCACGGTTCATGGGTTCGAGCCCCATCCCGTGTCAGGCTCTGCGCTGATAGCTTGAAGCCTGCTTAGGATTCTCTCTCTCTCTCTCTCTCTCTCTCTCTCTCTCTCTCTCTCTCTCTCCTCTCAAAATAAATCAACATTAATAACAAGGTTTAAAACCAGTGTACCCTTATTTTCTTTGCTTAATAATAACTGACAGCCATCTTTCCCCAAAATAGACAGTTTTTAATTTTTTCTGCTAAGGTTGAAATGAATGTGCCCCATATGTGTCTGTGAAAATCTGTGGAGGCATCATTTCTCACAGTGAAGCTTCTCATGTCCTTAATTTGCATCATGCTTGTTCATCTCCCCTTAGAACCTTTTCACTACTCTCACGGCTTTTACCTTCTTGGACACGCTAGGATGTGTAACGTTCCTCAGACAACCCCAAGATGGCAGGGCTAAAACACACGAACACCTGTGGCCGTGGACGTCGACTCTTAGAGATGGGCAGTATCGATCGGCCTTTGTGCTCATCGGTGGAGAACCATTGTTCGAAAAGCTTCCGGGCCAGTTTTGGGGGATCGTGGTTTGAGGACCACTGCAGTAGAATTGGGGGAGCCCATATGTGCAGAAGGTTGAGGAAGCCAAGCTGGTGATTGAGGAGGTGTCCTGTGGTGGCAGGTGAGCCAGGACTGTGGAGGAAGGGGAAGGGACACGAGTGAAAGTCGAGTCAGGAAGCAGGGAGTCAGGAAGCAGGAAGCGATAGCAGCAGCCTAAGGGAGAGGTGATGGCCCCCAGAGCAGGACAATGGCATGGGACTGACGTGAGAAACTATTTAGCACCATGGCTTTAGGGGCGAAGAAGGGAGGGGTCGGCGTGATTCGGTTACGTCTGGATGTTATTTACTGAAGTCGTGACGCAGTGATTATTCACTTTTCCATTCGTTTCAGATGCTTCTCTTTTTTGAACCATAGAATTCTCACACCTGCCTCGACATTCTGTTGACTTTGTTTTCATCGACACGTGGCTTCGGGTGGGTGTGTTTGTGCGCACCGACACCACACTGTGCTAATAATAACTGTGGGTGTGTAATGTGTTCTCAATCTGGCAGAGCTGGGCTCCTTTGGCTTTCCTTTTTCAGTTGCTGTCTCCCATTTCTGTGTAGAAGTGAATTTTGGTATCGTTTCTAGTTCCTAGAAAAATGCTATGATTGTGATTGGTCGAGAGCACATTAATCCATATATTTAGTGGGTCCCTGCTATGGGGTGGGTCCTGAGAACCCAAAAATAAGTAAATCCCAGGCACTGACATATCTGTGAACTAAACTTTGGGGAGGATTGATGTCCTTTCCCATATATTTAGTGGGTCCCTGCTATGGGGTGGGTCCTGAGAACCCAAAAATAAGTAAATCCCAGGCACTGGCATATCTGTGAACTAAACTTTGGGGAGGATTGATGTCCTTTCCCATGAGCCTGGCACATCTCTTTCTACACACAAAGGTTTTCTGTGCTTCCTGAGGGCTTTGTTGTCATTGGAAGAGTGCCTGATTAGTTCAGTTGGCAAACGTGAGTGATGTTAATGTCTGTCCATATCTTTATGTACTAAATAAAGATGTGCTAAATTAGTCACAGCTGATCATTTTTGTTACTTCTTTGAATTTCTACGTATGTATTATCTATGTTTTTATTTCTCCTTTTCCTTTTCTTTCAGCAATTTCTTTTTCATCTCTCATTTAATTGGTTAGACTCGAAAATAATGTGTAGCTGTATAATTGTTTCTAGCAATATTGTCTAAAGGGCGTGTGATTTCACCCTAATTAGGCGTTCCAGAAATGTGGTAAGGTGAAGTCGTGTTTAAGTGCGAATGTCCTAATCTGAGTGGTTCTCAGTGGAAATCTACAAGCATTTCCCCTCTGCTTTTGGAGCCACACACCTTGTAGTGTGTCTGATGTTTGAGCCTTTGTTCCAAGGCTCAGTCATAAGATTGGCAGGCGTGTGGCTTTCAAGGCAGAATACTGAATTGAGGTAGCCTAACCGTATGGAGAAAACAATCACAGTGCACTTGGACTGAGGAAGGAACTGGAAGAGAAATTTGAAATGGAGCCTATGTGGCAATAGGTTTTTATTTGTTCATTAGTTTTAATTTTTAAAAGGTTTTTATTTTTGAGAGAGAGAGAGAAAATGTGAGCAGGGGAGGGGCAGAGAGAGAGGGAGACACAGAATCCGAAGCAGGCTCCGGGCTCTGAGCTGTCAGCACAGAGCCCAACACGGGACTCAAACCTACAGATTGCGAGATCGTGACAGGAGCTGACGTCGGATGCTTAATTGACTGAGCCACCCAGGCGCCCTGGCAATATATGTTAACATAACTTCTAAAGAAGTGATCAGCAGGTCATAGAGCAGTGGACTTCAGCCTTTGACTCTTAGAACAGTCTTTAGGAATAGAAACCTTGCTCCCTGTAGATGTTACAGGGAGGTTCTGACGGCCTCTTCCCCCCAAAAAAATCATCCACACACACAAATTGGCAGAGAATTTCACGGACTCCACAGACCTCTTCAAGCCCATGGACAAGAACCCCGGGCTAGTTCCTGGAGAGATGTGTAGTCACGGCCCCCACGCTAGAAACACATCTGTGGAGAAGCGCTGTTTACAGGTGTCTACCTCCCGTGTAGGTGGGTGGTGTTCCGCTGTTCTCCAGAACATACACTTGACGTCTGTGAGAGCCTTGCCCAGAAAAGCTGAGATGGGATATTCTCCATGATGAGCTCTGGCGATCCCATGAAATTACTTTCCCTGAATAATCGGCTTCTTTTGATAGTCCGTTCCATAATGTTTTCAAAGCTTTTAGGTGAGGGCTTAAGAAAACGAAGACTCCTGTGGGGCAGCTGGAGTCTAGTAAAGAGTAACTGGACTTGAGTCCGTGTGGTCCCCCAGCTCTCTGTCTGACCTTGGCCGCCCGAGCCTCCCGGCTGCGCTCCCACACTGGTGAGACGGGGCTCCTGCTACCACCTGGGAACCGGCCCTGGGAGATTTAAGAAGGCGGCATGAGGTAAGGAGGCATCAGAAGACAGGGAGGAAACAGTATGAAACAACAGGTTAGCACTGGAAAAAGCAGGCGGGTTAGATTTTCCCTCACCATTAGGGGCCAAAGTCGATTCCAAACGGATGAAGAGTTTCAAGTGAAAACCCAGAACCACAGAATGGAGGAAAAGATGGAAAGTTCTTCATGCTCTGGCATAAAAGTACAGAGAATGAACAATAAAAGATAACCACGCAAATAAAACCACCATTGTAAACTTAACCACACAAGAATTAAACTTCTGTCTGCCTATCTCATAATTAAAATTATGGCCAATGACTAGTTGGAAACAGGAGCAGCCACCACGGAGCATTAATATCTTTAATGTATAAAGCTGTGTTATCGATCAGTTGAAAGATCTCGCGATTCAGATTGTGAGATTGAGCCCTGCATCAGATTCTGTGCACTGATCTCGAGGAGCCTGCTTGGGATTCTCCCTCTCTCTCTGCCCCTCCCCTATTCACACTCTCCCTGGCTCTCTCAAAATAAATAAGTAAACTTAAAAAAAAATCACATCTCCGTAAAAACCAAGTTTCTGTGGCTAATACACTCTTTGAATGGGCACCGTGGCCAGTATTCTGAGTAATTGCTAGACTTTCCCTGGGTAAAAATTCTACTGGCACATTCTCTGGTAAAGATGAACACTCCCAAACAGTTCAGCATAGAAAGGGCTGAGCCTTGGACCAGACACAGTGATAAGAAAGATCGAGTCATTTGGAGCACATATTGGGGGAGGTAGGGACCATGGTGGTTCCCTAAAATTAAGGTGGGGATAGCATAGACCAATGGGGGTATCTTTGTGTGAAGGAGCCACCCCAATTTGTATGTTACATTCCAGACTCATGATTCGTCACGAAAAGTAATCTTCCCAGATAGCCTGTATTCATGGTGTAGACGATTTAATATTATTAAAACCTCCATACTACCCAAAGCTGTCTACAGATTCAGTACAGTTCCTATCAACATTCTAATGGCATTCTTCACAAAAAAAAGAAAAACAATTGTAAAATCCACATGGAACCACAAACGACTGAAACAGCAAAAGCAATCCTGAGCTAGAAGAACAAGGCTGGAGGCGTCACACTTCCCGATTTCAAACTCCTTGATCCTTGAACAACGTGGGTTTGAATTGCATGGGTCCACTTATATGCAGATTTTTTACAGTACACTACTGTAGATGTACTTTCTCTTCCATACAATTTGCTTAGTAACATTTTCTTTCTAGGGGTGCCTGGCTGGCTCAGTCGGTTAAGCGTCCCAACTTCGACTCAGGTCATGGTCTCGCAGTTCGTGAGTTCGAGCCCTGCATTGGGCTCTGTGCTAACAGCTCAGAGTCTGAAGCCTGGTTTGGATTCTGTCTCCCTCTGTCTGTCCCTCACCTGCGCGCGCGCACACACACACACACACACTCTCTCTCTCTCTCTCTCTCTCTCTCTCTCTCTCAAGTAAATATTAAAAAATTTTAAAAAGTAATTACATTTTC
The DNA here is from genome assembly GCF_024362965.1 of Panthera pardus. NCBI lineage: Eukaryota > Metazoa > Chordata > Mammalia > Carnivora > Felidae > Panthera > Panthera pardus. Next base: position 16,166 of record NW_026526890.1, read on the forward strand.
TAACTTTCTTTATTGTAAGAATACATTAAATAATGCACATAACATATAATACATGTTAGCCAACTATTTATGTTCTCAGTGATGTTTCTGGTCAACAGTAGCTACTAGTAGTTAAATTTTCAGGGAGTTAAAAGTTACGTGCCAATTTCTCACTGCACAGGGTCAACACCCCTAACTCCTATGTTGGTCAAGGGTCGGCTGTATATTACAAAGCAGTAGTCATCAAAATAGGATGGTATTGGCATAAAAAAGATACATGAATGGAACAGACTAGAAAGCCCAGAAATAAACCTGATTAAGAAGAGATATTGGATCTCTTTCTAAAATTAGTTTTATCAATGTAATATGTGGCTGAGTGTCCATAAAGGCAGGAAACATAGTGTCAACTTATTTTCAAGCTGTATGTTAACATTTTCGCATAATATGTTCCACATAGATTTCAGTCTCCAGATACCTTTTTAGGTTAAGTACCTCTAAATTGAAAGCAAAGAGTCTGGTTGGTAAAATGAAAACAAGGATAAGAAATACATTGATTTGCTTTGTAATCAAATGACTTGATTACAGGGGTGTCAAATGACTCGACTTAAATCGCTGTTTGAACCAGAAGTCCCACTATGGCACCTCGATTGCCATCATCCTGGGTATTACGTACAGTAACAGTGCTACCCCTTTGGACTGCAGAGGAGTCCTCGGAAAGTACCGTGATCTGGCAACTGAGGCTCGAGCAACTCAGGATGTTCCTCTGCTGGTTGATGGCCGCCAGGTCGGCTTTCTGGAAAGGTCTACATAGTTAATGATAATTGGAAAGCATGAGTGGGAGAAAGCTGTGAAAATACTTTGTTTCTTTTTAAAGTAAAGATGAGATGCCTGAAGGAAGGAGTACTCAGTTGTTACTATTTGTGTGTGTAGTACTGAATCACGTTCCTGGATTTGTGACAAACTTGTTTCAGTAAGGCTGTGCAGCTCAGAAATGATCATTTTAGGAACTGAAGGTTCGGCTTCTCTACAGCGGTCTTTTTTTATTTTATTTTATTTTTTTAATTTATTTTAAGTAGGCTCCATGCCCAATGTGGGGCTCAAACTCATGACCCCCAGATCTAGAGTTGCACATTCTACCGACTGAGCCAGCGAGGCGCCTCTAGAGCAGTCTTTTCTGCAAGGGTGGCCTGTGGGTCTCGGCCATGGAATTCTGGGAGGAAAGGGCCTCTTAAAGAAGCAGGATCTTGTTCCAGACCTGCTTTTGAACAGAGGTGAGGCCTGGAAACTGGCATTTTAAATCAGCACACTCCCCACCCTCCGTGATTCTATCCACGCCCAGGTCTGGGAGCCACTGGTCTTGAGGCTTTGTTCTTGTTTGGGGTTGCTATTCTTTGCAGACTTTTGTTTGCTGGTTTTTTTTCTTTGGTTTTGCTCAAGGAGCCCTCTGATGTCAACATTGGTGGAATTTCTCCCCATGTTATCTTTCATTTCTGCCTGTTTTGTTTATTTTTTATTTTTTTATTTTAGAGAGCGAGAGCGTGCATACACAAGCGGGGAACGGGGGGAGACAGGGGCCGAGGGAGACGGAGAGAACCCCAAGCAGGCGCCACCCTCCACACAGAGCCCGACGTGGGGTTTGATCCCACGACCCTGGATCATGACCTGAGCTGAAGTCAAGAGTTGAACGCTCAACCGACCGAGCCACCCAGGCGTCCGTCCCTAGCTGTTTTGTTTTAAACTCTGGGATAGTCATTATTACATTTCACGAGTTCCTTTGCATTTCTGGATTTCTGACTCTGAGCTTTTCATTTTTTCCCACAGAGCTGAGAAAACAGAAGTCCTCAGTGAAGATCTGTTACAGGTAACAAAATAAAATCTTCTTAAAGTGCTTTGCTTAAAGAGGAAAACAAAACAAAGCCTCATCGGCGAGAACTGAAGCAGATCTGTGTACGTACGTCTGTATGTATGATCTGAGACACGATGAGACTGATCGGCATAGTCCCGAGCAGGAAAGAAAAGCAGTTGGGTTGCACGGTGATAAAAAGGGGATCTGGAACTTCGGTGTCATGTTGTGAAGTTCAAATGGGGCTGTCCTGCTTTCAAGTGCCAGGTGTCGGGGTGGGGTGGGGGAGGCGCTGGCTGGCCTGGCCGGTCCACCGGCACTGCAGCCTGGTCAAGGGTCCCGGACAGGCTGCGGGCCTGTCACTCGCTGCTATGACGGTGTCCTTGATGGGACAGGCCCTGCCAGCAACAGCCTAGAGTTTCCACTTCTTGCCTCTCATGCTATCATCCTCCACTTCTGGGCTGAGTTGGCTCCTGAAGGACTTAGAGTCTCAGTGACGGTGACCAGACCTGTCAGAACCACCCTGAGGCCCTGAGGTGGCCTGTGATCAGCCTGGACTTTTCTGCCCTGCAGGAGGGATATTTCCTGCAGGGACCTCGGCCGGGGCCACTGCACTTCGTCTCTCACAGGCTTCCCTAACTTTGGGGCTGGGGGTTTCTTCCAGAAGGCCTGGGACCCTTTGTACACATCCCTTCACTCGGCCTCAACCCCTTTCCGTCTCCGCCCACCCCAGAGCACGCCGGGAAAGACAGAACCCTTCTGCACTGAGGTTTCTCTTAAGCCTCCTTGCTTGTGTCCTTGCTTCTCATTCCATGACCTTCGGCAGGTCTTTTCACCTGAGCCCCTGAAGACCAGCAATCTGCTCCCGGGTGACTTTCTGTCTCTTCCTACAGAGAGGAGCCGGCATAGCTTAGAAAACTGGTGCCATGCCAGCCCATGTCAGAATATCCTTCTAAATTATGACAGCCACCTGCAGGTAGAAGATTCTAAGAGCACATTTTTTTTTTTTTTTTTTTTTTTTTTAAGGACCAGAAGTTTTTATTAAGAGTAGGAGGTTGTTTTTTTTTTAAGAATTATTAGATAATCATATTCTTTTTTTTTTTCATTTTTCTTTTTAATGTTTATTTTATTTTTGAGAGAGAGAGAGAGAGAGAGAGAGAGAATGTGAGCAGGGGAGGGGCAGAGAGAGAGGGAGACACAGAATCTGAAGCAGGCTCCAGGCTCTGAGCTGTCAGCACACAGCCCAATATGGGGCTTGAACTCCTGAACCGTGAATTCATGAGCTGAGCCAAAATTGGACACTTAACCAACTGAGCCACCCAGGAGCCCTGACAATCTTATTCTTAGTAATATTTCCTCATTGGCTTTTATCGTATATTTCAGCTTCACTTTCAGACTTTCAGAAATGTTGCTTGGGCTCGATAACCTTTAACTAGACTAGGTTTCACATCAGTGTTCTCTCTCCCACATCCCACGTTAGTAATAAATATGCACAACCTCCTTGAACCCTTGAAGCCCCAAACCTTGCAGGCAGTTTGAGGACTGCAGAATTCCCACAGGAGGCAGGTGGCAACTGTCTGCTCCTGTCCCTTTCTTAGAACATCCACGGGGGCCTCAAGAGTTTGCCAGTTTCAAGGAACGCCTTGTTTCATCATGAAGATGCTTACCTGCCCCCCCCCCCCCCCAACAATCCCCTCTCTGTCAGCATAGAGCCTGACGCAGGGCTCAAACTCACAGACCGCAAGATGGTGACCTGAGCGGAAGTCAGATGCTTAACTGACAGAGCCACCCAGGCGCCCTCCTTTTTTTTTTTTTTTTTTTTTTCTTAAGTAGGCCCCACACCCGACGTGGGGCTTGAACTCACGACCCTGAGATCAAGAGTCAGTTGCATGCTCTACCGACTGAGCCAGCCAGGTGCCCCCCCCACCCCGCATTTAAAATGTACACCCTTCCACTCAGCAGTTCTGCCTTTAAGAGTTTACCCTATATGTACAAAGATGTACGTTCCAGAATATTGACTGCAGCCTCACAGCTGCATCACAGCTGTAACCGAGGAGAGCTGGGTTCAAGAGGTTATGGCACACTCACACAGCTGGAGGATATGCAGCTATCTGAAAGAATGCGATGGGTCTGTGTGCACCGACCTGGCACAGTCTCTAAGGCTCACCGTGGAATTCGAAAAGCAAACTGTAGAGTAAATAACGTGCAGAGTACGCTACTATCTACGTCAAGAGCAAGTGGGGGACATACGTGCTTCCACACGCGTAGCTCACTTCTGGAAGAACAGACAAGGGCACTCGTGTCTTGAGAGAAGGTGGTAGACTCGTGGTGAGGGGAGCAGGATGGAAGGGTGGTCTTCGTACTCTACACTGCCTTCTTCTGTTTTGTTTTATCATGTGCTTGTATGATTTTTTTCAAAAGAGCATTTAAATATAAGCTTTAAAATATATACACAAAGAGGCGCCTGGGTGGCTCGGTCAGTTAAGCGTCCGACTCTTGATTTTGGCTCAGGTCACGACCTCACGGTTCATGGGTTCAAGGCCCTCACCTCGGACTCTGCACTGACATCATAGAGCCGGCTTGGGATTCTCTCTCTCCCTCTCTCGCTGCCCCTTCCCCACTCGCGCTCTGCTCTCTCTCTTAAAATAAAAATAAGTTCAAAGAAAAAATCTGCAAAACACAGGGATTGTGCAGAATTGCCACCGCACAGGGTGCTCTGGGAGTGCGACAGGTGTGACGGCTCGTTTTGACCAAAATAACCTGCTTTGGCACAAACCCTATCTCCGTTAGTGGCTAATGAGTTCCTCTCGAGGTGCTGTGGTTTAGCCTGTATTAGCAGATTAACATGGTTCAAGTATATCTAGTGAGGGTTGGAGGTTTGAGGTTTGTTTTGTGTTTGTGTTTACATTAAAGACAGTTATGCCTTTAATCAATCAGAATTGTTCGCCGTGAAACTAACTCTCGCCAATCCGCACCTGCTCGCTTCAGCTTGAGGCAGTCTGCTGTACGCTTCCATCACGTCGACGGCTCATGCTGTTTCCCACCCATTCGACAGGAGCCGTTCTTTCTAGAATGTGCAGCGGAGAGAAAAGGCAAGGTACGAGGCACTGTTGCACGAATCCAAGGCACTCTTGGAGCACATGAGAACTTGTCTCAGATGACTCCTTTTTCAAAAGCCCGTCCCAGCCCCCATCTTTCTTCTTTTTCTTTTCCAATTTTCTACACCGAACATGCGTTGTTATCATGGGAGAGAAGTCACTAATGTATATTTAAAGAGAAATAAAGCAAGGAACTTCTCCGTGAGCAAGAGTGTTTGAATGCGTTCGAGGCGTAATGTGACATATCCCACCTATTTAATAGGGGCAGGGGTGGGTGGTGTCTCCTCAGCAAAAAAAAAGAGAAAACCAAACAAACTAAAAAATAATAAATAAAAGATATTTAAACTCTCTATTACAGATTCTAAGAAATGTAAGCGACGTGTCAAGTGCAAAGTTTGGACCAAGTTTGGATCCTGTTTCAAACACACCACCTATAGAATTTTTTTGTTTTTTTTTTGAACAACTGGGGAAATCCAAACACGGACTGTGGAGTAGGTGCTATGGAGGAGTTTCGGCTGCTGTGTGAGGTACAATGATGATGTTACCATTATCCCGGGGTGGGGGAAGAAAATGCTTACTGGTAGGAGATTCACATGGAAGTATTTATGGGGGTAATGCTATACTCTCTGGATGTGCCTTAAAATATTCCGATGACAACACCGACAAAAAATGGGGATAAATAAAACAATATTGAAAGATGTGAGTCACCAAAGTTGGCTGATGGGACGTGGGTTTTCGTCCTACTGTTCCCTCTACGTTCATGTTGTTTGCAAATATGCATACTGAAAACTTGGACTAATAGGGTATGGGAAATGGGAATGTGTATTTTCCAAACCAAGATGGCGGCCCAGGTCTTGGACTTCTTTAGCGTGACGAGCCAGCGGCCCACGTGGAACCCCAGCTGCCTGTTCAGGTGGGCACGCGACAGGGCTTCTCACATTCTCTGATCTGAGAAGGGAGTGTGCCCTTCCCTGGGGGGTTAAGGGTACCAAAGGATGTCCCCGCCCTGCTCTCCGACCTGTGACTCTCACGGCTTGCAGGTCTCCACTCCCGCCAGGTCACACTGTCGCCTCCGCAGGTTTTCGATCACGATCTGTCCGAACCGGTCGGTCGTCCATGTTCACCTGGGAAGGGAAAGAGGAGGCTGGGCGATGCCAGAAGGGCTTCTCGAATACGCAAAATCAGACAACAGTATTCTGTTTCTGAGCCGTCAAGGCTGATGTTTGCTAATACCCAGTGCAGTCAACGGAGTCGGGTGCGGGCCCGGCACGCGGGGCTGACGAGAGCGTCGTCTGCTGCCGCCCCCTGCGAGGCAACCGGGCGGTGTGCGCTCGGCCCGGGAGCCGGTCAGACCACTGAGCGGCTGCTCCACAGGTAGACTCCCACGTGCACGCCAGGTGCAAGAGGGTTTACTCTGCAGCATGATGTGTAATGGGACCTATGACGGAAAGGACTCACATGCCCATCCGCTGGGGTTAAAGCAGTTGTGGCATGGTCGTTCAATGAAATATCACATTGCCATGAAAACAGCAAGAGGACATCCAAGTAGATGTAGGTACAGACGTAGACACACAGACACAGATACAGATGTGGAATGATTCTCAGATAACAGACTCTCGAAAAGTACAGTACAGAGGGCTGTGCATAACATGCTCCTGTCTGCCCTTAAGAAAAAAAAATCTCTAGCTACATTTATATATGCGCAGAATAATTCTGGAATCTGGCAGTGTTGCTTCCCAGGTTGGAGGACTCACTAAGGTCCAGGGTAGAAGTGAGACTTACCTTTCCCTGCATACCCTTTTGTACTCTTTGATTTTTTTTTGAAGTTTTGCATGTGGTGTTACTTATCTAATGAGAAACCATTTAAAACCCCCTTCTTACGATGTTTATTCATTTTTGAGAGAGACAGAGCATGAACGAGGGGAGGGGCAGAGAGAGAGGGAACCCCAGAATCCGAAGCAGGCTCCAGGCTCCGAGCTGTGAGCCCAGAGCTCGACGTGGGGCTCGAACTCATGAGCCATGAGATCATGACCTGAACCAAAACCAGATGCTTAGCTGACTGAGCCACCCATGTGCCCCCCATTTACCACTTCAAAAAAACCATTAACGTATCTATACGCACAAATGTCACAAAACATACATAATACACCGCGCACTATTTTTACTTTGTCCCAAAACGTCAACAGTTTACTATACGAAATGATTCCCAGAGCTCCTGTGACAACGGTGGCAGGCAAGAAGCAGCATCACTCTGTGTCAGTGGACGTGTGAGGCTTACGTGGCATGAATGGTCACACTGGGTGCCTGTGAGCACGTGCTCCGTCGTCTTCCTGCCTGCGTCTGAATCCTGGCCTGAAACTTACCAGCCGTGAGGCCGTGCGGCCGTGGGCAGCAAGCTGTCCAATCCCTCTGTGCTTCGGTCCCCTCACCGGCCACACCCGCCACACCCTGGTTACGTGACAAGTAGGTTAATACAGGTCACACTCATGGAAGGTGCCTGCTATATAGCAAGCAACTTCTACAAGTTCGCTACCCTTATTATATCAGTACTGAAATTTGCATCACTCAGGGCGCCTCGGTCGGTAAGCGACCGACTCTTGATTTTTGGCTCAGGTCATGATCTCACAGTTTGTGGGTTTGAGCCCCGCACTGGGCTCTGTGCTCACAGCATGGAACCTGCTTGGGATTGTGTCTGTCTCTCTACCCCTCCCCTGCTCGCTCTCTCTCTAAAAAATAAATAAATATTTTAAAAAAAGTTTTTTTCATCATTCATGTGGTTTTTGTCATTTTAAAATACTGATTAGGAAATCATGGAAGGCATGTGAGCAATTAGTACACCTGAGGAGGCTGATGGTTTGCATTTGTTAGGAAATTGCTGAATTCAGTGAAAACGGACACATCCCCAGGCTTGCTCCCAAGTGACTGGGTCCATGGTCAAGATTCACTTTGGCAGCCACGGATAGTGCTGGCAGGGCAGGAAAACCCTGGGGTGCAAACCGCAGGAAGAGGAGAAGCCCCGGATAGCACGTCAACTATCAAGGCGGTAAGAGGTGGAGAGCCCGTTGTGACCCAAAGTTTCAGACCGTAACAACGTGAGCACTGAGCAAGGTTTTGTCTGGCTTGCTACAAATTCTCCCCCGGCATGCCCGCACATGGTGACGAGGTGGCCCTGCAGACCCCTTGCTCCGAGACAGTCTAGTTCCCTTCCCCTGGAATCTGGGTTAGGCCTGTAACTTGCTGTGGCCAATACAACAGTAGCAAACACGACGCAAGCGGAAGCTGAAAATCACTTGCACGTTGGCCCTTGCCCTCTTGCTAGGAAGCCTGAACCCGTGTGGCAATGAACCCAAGCTGGCTTGCTATCGGAGGGGAGGCCCTGTGCGTGAGAATGAGGCATCCACATAGGAGGGAACCCCAGGGGATCTCAGCTACAGGAGTGAACCCCAGGGGACCTCAGCTGCAGCTGGCTCCAGTGGAAGAACCACCCAGCTAAGCCCAGTCCAAATGGTCCCCTCACACAATCCTGAGCAACTTGTGAACTGCTTGAATTGTGAGTTGTTCGAGACCGCTGAGGCTGCAGAGATTTTGTTGCACATCAAAAGCTGACTGATAAAATGCAGAAATACTGCTATCCCTTTAACAGAATCTAATTCTTCTCACACAAACTTTTATCATCAAGAATTAAAAACAACACGAACAGTCTTCAGCCAGTGACACATTAGCATGCGGTCTGAGTTACCAGACCCGAAGTAACAAACAAATTACGAAACAGGAAAAGCAATAAACTCCTACAGAAATCTCTAAACGCTTTACAGTTGGAAGGGAACACAGGCAGCGCTAAATCATGTGAGCTCTGCTGATTTATTCCGGCTCCTTCTGACTCCTTTACTGGATCCTCCTCCTTCTCTGCCCCTTTACGCTGCTGTTCCTCATGGCTGGTTGCTCTTTTTCTCACAAAGCAAGTAGGTTACTTTTGCCTATTTTTATTGGCGGGGAATTTCAAAACAAGTAAATTGTCTGAACTGAAAATACCCAAGCGATTTGCTGAAAAGAACATCGTGTACGTTAGTGTCAGAATGTAACCCATGCGGTTAGACTCAGTGCCTGGACTCATGATCGCTAGAGAGAAAGGCTACCCACAAGTGCTGCTGGCTTTGACCTGACAGTCCCGACTATCCACTGTTACTGTTCATCAGGATTTCCTTTTTTTTCTTTTTTCTTTTTTTGACAAGGAAATGTTGTATAACTCAAGTGACTTAAAAATATACATCCAGGGGTGCCTGGGTGGCTCAGTCGGTTAAGCATCCAACTTCAGCTCAAGTCATAATCTCACAGTCCATGGCTTCGAGCCCCACATCGGGCTCTGCTCACCGCTCCGAGCCTGGGGCCTGCTTCGGATTCGGTGTCTCCCTTTCTCTCTGCTCCTCCCCGGCTCGTGCTCACACTCTCTCTCAAAAATAAATAAACACTAAAAGAAATTAAAAATATATATCCAGGTGCGCCTGGGTACCTCGGTCACTTGAGCATCTGACTCTTGATTTCGGCTCAGGTCATGATCCCAGGGTTCTGGGATTGAGCCCTGTGTTGCGCTCCATGCTGAGCATGCAGCCTGCTTGGGATCTTTTCTCTCTCTCTCGTTTCCTCTACCCCTCTCCCTGACTTGCACATGCTCTCTTTCTCTCTCTCCAAAATAAGAATATATGTATGTGTATACAAATACACACACACATATGTATGCATATATCTACAAATGCTCTCTGGACCCAACTGGGTCATGGTACAAAGAATGAGAGAACTAAATCCAGAGGACAGACAATGAAGTCCAAGTTGCAGATGAAGTTGAAAATCAGAAAGAAAAACATTAAAAGGAAGTTTAAAGTAAGCAATATTTTTTAACCCAAGTCTAAAACCCCAGATTATATCAATAGGAACGATTAGAAAAAGTGAGTGAGTGGGAAAAAAGTTTCAAAACCTCAATAGGTTGGTAATTAGAGAAAAACAGTTCCAAAAACGTTTTTATTTATTTAAAAAATTTTTAAAAATGTTTATTTATTTTTGAGAGACAGAGCACAAGCCGGGGAGGGGCAGAGAGAGAGAGAGGGAGACACAGGATCTGAAGCAGGCTCCAGGCCTCCAGGCTCCAAGCTGTCAGCACAGCTCGAACCCATGAACCATGAGATCATGAACTGAGCTGAAGTCGGATGCTTAACCGACTGAGCTGCCCAGGTGCCCCTCCAAAAACCTTTTTAATGCAAAAGGCACCGACTATTACATACGGTATTACCACATGGGGGGAAGCCAGGTGGAGAAGGCTACGTGGGAATTTCCTGTACAACTTTTGCAACTTTTTTTTACAAATTTGAATTATTTGAAAGTGCAAAGTTAAACACGTTTACAGTGTATTTTTAAGAGGCAGCCTTCGCCAACATTAAAAACAGGATTAATACTTTTCAGAAGAGAAGTCTAAGCGAAGCAAAACAGCCCACGGAGGAAAACACAGAGCACAAATGAACCCCAGAGAATTATGAATGTAATTCTAATACTTGTGATAGCCGCTGTTCCTTATCCATTTTGTAGATCTCCAGGAGTGAGGCAAACTTGCCTATCAAGAGCTCCCCTGATTAATTTTTTTTTAAGTGTATTTACTTATTTTGAGAGAGACAGAGGGCAAGCAGGGGAGGAGCAGAGAGAGAGGGAGGGAGAATCCCAAGCAGGCTGTGTCAGCACAGAGCCCAATGTGAGGCTCAATCTCATGAACCAGGAGATCACGACCTGAGCCGAAATCAGAAGTTGGATGCTTAACCAACTGAGCCACGCAGGCATCCCAAGAGCTCTCCTGATTTGTAAGTGATTATTTCCCTGGCTATGTAGCACATTTGCCCAAATGGTGTGTTTCTACGTTCGCAGCGGGTTGCTGCTGGTTACCACCGCAACTGTCATAATCTACAGATTATAGCTTATGCGCCAATTTCCATTCAACTGCTTTCACACGCATACTTAATATAATCTCCAAGCTCTCCGCGCAAAGCCTGACATGGGGCTCGATCTCCCCAACCGTGAGATCATGACCTGAGCGGAAATCAAGAGTTGGACGCTTAACCAACTGAGCCACCCAGGCGCCCTGCAGTTATAGGTTTCTATATATATAATTATCTTCTCTCAAACTTTATGGTATCAGGCATCAGTATGTTATAAAAGCAATACACGTGATTCTGATGTGAAAACAGGAGAAACATTGCTTCTCAAAGACTTAGAAAACCTCCCTCTTAGCAATGAAATGATAAACATTTCAGAATTAAAAACGGAACACGGGTATCATGCTGCACTTTCACCTGACCTTATTTCGTATTCGCATGAAATCACAAACGCGTAAGAGGTTAAAACAAGATCTCACTGTGGATTCACGTTACATTTCTTTAGCTTCTCTTCAAGTTCAGGTGAATCTCGGAGATCTGCTCCAATAATGGCATAGCTCTTTGAATCCAACAGATGTCCATTTGGAAAGCCAAGAAGAGATTATCATTTCAACAGAAATTCATCCAGAGGTGATCATTTCAATGGATTTCTTTTCAGAATTCAATTATTTTTTCTCCATTACAGAAATACATGTCCCACTGCAAAAAGGAAAAAAAAAAATCAGGAAGGAGGAGGGTGGAATGAATGAAAATCACATCTTCCAACTATTAAATGTTTTGGTATAGAACATTGCAGTCTTCTATACATACAACATAAACCCATACACACAACATAAGCACATTTTCTGTCACACAAATACGTACACACATATCACACAGGAAAAAGAAAACAGGGCCAATTCTTCTTTTGAAAACTACTTTTCCTACTTAACAGTAATATCAATGACATCATCATCTGTAATGATTTCCTAGCATTCCATCAGTGGATAAAACAACTTACTCAGCCAAGCCCTCACGATTAGGCCTGTGGTATCTCCAAATTTTCTCCATCTGAGGCACTGCGATGAGCATCTTTGTATAGACCTCATGAAGCACCTGTCCAGTTAAGTAGGTCTCTAGGAGTAGAATTAGGAGGTCAAAGGGTAAAATATTTAAGTATTGGTACCGATCGGCTGGCCACTCTCTAAATGTCGTGCCAATTTGTGAGATACTATGTTTAAAAGAAAATAGCTTCTAAAGTATTTACAAATACAATGATAACATTTGCTTGAAAATACTCCCACAGAGATCGGACAGCATGGTTTCTATAGTGGTTCTCGAGCTTTGGCAGTCATCAGAATCACCTGGCGGGCTTGTTAAAACAGACTGATGGCTTCTACCCCCCGAGTTTCTGATGTAGCAGATCTTGCAGAAGTAGACATTTTGTCAGATTCTTTCAAAAGCTAGACATCTGTATTTCCAACCAATGCTCCGCAGTGGTGATGTCACTAGTCCAGGACTACACTTTTAGAACCACTGGTACGGATGACATTGGCCACAGTTAAAAGTTCAGTGATGGGTACATGGAGGTTCATTTACTTACTTATTTTGAGAGATGGTGGGGGGGAGGGAGAGCGGGGGAAGGGTGGAGAAAGGGGGAGAGAAAGAATCCCAAGCAGGCTCTGTGCTAATAACACAGAGTCCAGTGCAGGGCTCAAACTCATGAACTGTGAGATCCTGACCTGAGCCCAAATCACGACTTGGCCATTTGACTGACTGAGCCACCCAGACGTCCCCCTTGATTTACTCATTCGGACTGACTTTTCATTGTGTGCCCATTTATATACTTTTAAGTTTCACCTCGTGCATATTTCAGCTTTAAGAAATGATCAATTTCAAGATGCGTATTTTTTCTCAGTTTCACATTTCTGAAATGAGGATGCATCAGTCAATAACGTTTCGGTTTAACTTATCAGCACCTTTTCTTTCCTGACGGTAAATAGATAGTGTGATTCTTGCAATCACAGCCTCAAAGGTTTAATGAAATAGGGCAATTTTTCAATGAAAATGTGTCAGTGTTATCATCGCCTATCACTTTTCTCAAATTTTCACTCCCATTTGTATTTTCATTAATTTTTATTTCAACTGTCCGTCTCCCAGAATGATGGCAAGATCAAAAACTATCAAGGACAGGACTAGAAAATTTGCCCACACAAGACACAAACCCAGAGTTAAAAACCAAGTGAAAGGCTAAGAAAGAAATCTGCCAATCAACAGTTGATGAGGGATTTGTATCAAAGAACATTGCTTTATGTTGTAAAGGATTCCTATAAATTGAAAAGGAAATGAAACAATGCAACTGGAAAATATATGAGCCGAGGAAATTTACAAGAAATCCCACAGGCCAACAGAAGGAAGGAAGGGTACTCCGTTTCACTAGCACGTTCAAAGTTATAAAAAATTTAAAACAAAGTTACAAAAAAATCTTTAATTCATAGATTTGGCAGACTGGCAGGAATTTTTTAAAATGGTAGTAGCCAGTGTTAGCGAGGGTGTAGGGAAAGGGAACCCGCATCTACTCTGGTGAAAATACAAATTAGTCGAAAGGGTCTTGAAGCACGGCTTGGCAGTAGCTATTAGAATTCATAAGATACAATTTTTTGAACTGGCAATTCCTGCGAATATGCACATATAACTAGACTTTCTACAAAACTGTTTAATAGGAAACCATAAAGAAGGCGGCAATCTAAAGGACCATCAGTAGCGAATACGTTAAGTAAAATGGAATTTCCATGCAGAGGAGTACTACGAAGTCACCAGAAATAACGAGGTAGATCTAATATGGCAACATGAAGACAGCCGTGATTCACTAGGATGCACGAAGAACAAGTTTCAAAACAGTACGTATAAATTATTCGCTTTACTAAAATTATACATATAACTGTATTTATTTATTTATAGAAGTATAGATTCACTCTTTCAACAAATACATGTTGATCTACATCATATATATTTATTTATTCAATATATGCATACTCCTTCACCAAAAATTTACTGAACCTTTTGCGGGCCGGGCACGGGATTCTATTTACATGTGTATTTTCTTACGCGTGATATTTACCTGCCTCTAGGTACACTGTCCATCCACAGGAGAAAACACCCTGCACAGTGGTTATCGTGGTGGGGGGAGAGATTACGCAGGGTCTTTACTTTCTACTTCACATGCTTCTACACTGATGGGTCGAAGGCAATGCAAAGTGCTAACTAACCTTTCATTACAGCTAATCCTTCTGACGCAAATATTAACCAAATATACAGAAAAGTATGACGGCTACGATGTAGAGAAAGCAGATGTGCCAGCCAATGGCAAAGCCTGAGGAGGTTGTACTTAAAATTTGTACGAGGGAAACAAAGGATGGAGGAGATATTAGTTTCTGTGGGAGTCTGTTCACTAGGAGCGTGACGAGGGCACTGTGCTGGTGTAGAGGCCTGTCTAGTTGCCTGACGTTTCCTGTGTTATCTGTGCCCACCATCTAAGGCCATCCTCTCTGAGCATGTTTTCTGACCTGAATTATTAATAAGCCCCTTGAACTTCTCTGTCAGACACACACTGAACACAATGGAACATTCTGGAAGAGTGTTTGTGACGTTAGTTTAAAGGCTTAGAAGGGAGGAAAGAGTTGTTGGAAACACTCATACTGAAAACTTACGGGGAAAAACTGAGCCCCGGGGCCAAGGACCTAACGTAACAGGTGAAGCGGGTCAGGTACGAGACAACAGTGGTGGGCATGTGCATTCCCTCTCAACGAAGCAGCCATGTAGGAGTCAGGGTCTGAGGCTGCCGGACTGGATTTTTCCAAGGAAAGATTTTCGGGAAAAAGCTCCTATATTTGAAATGTTTGCAACTCACTGAAATGTTTTTCAAAAGATTTCAGATTGGGACCTATGGACATCTAAGAGGGGCCATACAAACAATTGTTTCAAGTTCCTTCACAGTAGATGTGATGCAGAAGTATACACTCTATGACGTCATGTGCACACACGCGCAGACTCAGACGCGCACGCTCACACACACACACACACACACACACCATCTTTAAAAAGAAAGGGGAAGAAAAGCAGAGAGGTAGCCCATACTGTATTACTTAGGTTAAGGGTACTTGCCAATTTGCAGTGTGTCCTCTGAATGTCATTCTATAATGGGTTGTAATAAGAAAGGCTTGTATCTATGGGAGGATGGGAAAGAGAGAAATGAGTCAAGTAGCTTAGTTAGTGAAAAAACGCGAACACCCACTACCGAAATGGCCAGTAGGTACCGCTACTGCTCAAAGCAAGGGCGACTCCAGAGGGCCTGCTGCTTAATGACGTCTGACCCTAGGCACACACATGAAAAATTCAGTGGATCAGCTCTCAGAGTAGGTCAGTGAGCGTTACTCTCCGAATCTGACGTCAAGTCACAAACTGATCATGAAGCACTCAAGACGTAGAAACCGCCAAAGATAGGCCAGCGGTATGTTTCCAAACGTTGCAGTGTTTTCCAAGCCATCTCTCGTTTCCTGCTTCTGCTCACTCAATTAAAAATTTTAACCATTATTAATCACAGACAACTAAACAAACCGATTCCTACTCAGACCTGACGTCCAGTAACATTTAGGTGATGACTCTGCTCTCCTCCAGAATGTGCAAAAAATTAGACATCCGAGAGCCGATTTCAGTATCGCAACCACCATACACGCATCTTTCACCCCAGAAACCTCCTCTAGGCTTAAGTGAGAGCCCACCTGCTCTCATTTGACTCGGTGTCCTAACAAGCTAGGTTGTATTCTGTGGCTGCACAGCGTCAGATGCCATAGCGCATCTCAAATGCACACTACGTGGGGCGCCTGGGTGGTCAGTCGGTTGAGCATCCAACTTCGTTCGGCTCAGGTCATGATCTCGCACACAGCTCGTGAGTTTGAGCCCTAGGTTGAGCTCTGTGCTGACAGCTCAGAGCCTGGAGCTTGCTTCGGATTCTGTGTCTCCCTGTCTCTGTGCCCCTCCCCAGCTTGCACTCTGTCTCCCTCTCTCAAAAATAAATAAATATTTAAAAAAAATTTTTTTTAGATACAATGCACATTCCGTGTAATACAATCTTGTATTTGGAAAAGGGGAAAACTTGATTCCATAGGGTAAGTTAGGAAAAAAAAAAAACTTGAAAAATATTTCTAGCTTGTGGGAATTACACACCTTTAAAGGACAAGGTGAAAGTTTTAATGTTTACTAAAAGTTTTTTTAAATGTAAGACTTAAGATTTTGTTTAAATGACTAATTTAAAAAGAAGGGGAAGAAGTATACGTTAAAAACCACTGAGAAAATCTGACCTTGGGCTTGAGGTCAGGGTTTAAATTTCAGCTCTACCCCTTTGTCAACAGGAAACCTTATGGAAATTAGCTTAACTTCTTTGAGCTTTGGTTTCCTCAACTGCTAATAAAAGCATGTCATTCCTGAGTCGGCTCTGAGGACTCAATGAGATCATCTGAGTGAAGCATTTCACATGGTGCTACCAAAGCTCTCAGCAAAGATTCACAAACTCGCCATCTATAACTGCAGAATTCTTAAAACATGGACTCAGGGTGGCCCCCATACTATCTCATATATAGTAAATGGCCAATTTGGCCTCCCGTTATTCATTCAAACGCTATTTACTACACATCTGCTCTGAGCCAGGCCTCTTTCTATGCTCTGGAGATACAGAAGTAGCCGGAGCACACATGAAAATTCAGATTATTGGAGCGCCTGGTTGGCTCAGTCGGTTAAGTGTCCAACTTTGGCTCAGGTCATGATCTCACAGTTCATGAGTTCAAGCCCCACATCGGACTCTGTGCTGACAGCTCAGAGCCTGGGCCCTGCTTTGGATTCTGTCTCTCTCTCTCTCTCTCTCTCTCTCTCTCTCTCCCTCTCCCCCACTCATACTCTGTCTCCCTCTCTCTCAAAAATAAATAAAACATTAAAACACTTTTTTAAATTTCAGATTAAAATTAAACCACTCTAGGTCATTTCTATTAAGTGTTTAGAGAAATTACGTTAACGGACAGAAGAGTTGCAAGGGAGGGGACATTTCATTTTGAAGACAGTTTGGAATGGGGATCTTGGGGCCAGAAGGAAGGTGGGAAGGGGGTAAAAGGGAAGAGTCCCCTAAAATGAGGTCTCTGGCGTTCAGACCGGCCACCTCCTGAACACTGCCCCTGAATCCTGCCGGGCTCTCTCCTGTGGTCAAAGCCATACTCACTTGATGCTGTGCAGCTTTCTCGTGACTCTCATGGGAAAGTCCACTTCAAAATATTTACTTGGGAGAAGATCTTCATCCTGAGGAAAAACACGCAGTAAGCTTTAGAATTATGTATTCACTCCTACATTTACTGACCACCTTCACGTACCGAGCGAGTACTAGGCCCCGAAGAGCATCAGGGCACTTAAGGGTTTGACATGCAGGAACGATATGGGCAGAGATGTATTTTCCAGATTACTGTGGTCTCCACGTGGGGAATGGATGGAGGACGGGCGTCAGGGGTTCACAGCTGTCCAGGGAAGAAGTCACGGGGAGCCTGAACTGGGGGAGCAGTGCCTGGGATGGAGGTGGGGGTATGTGGAGGCGCTGGGGGAGTAGGACCTGACAGAATTTTCCAAAAAGCAGATCGAGATGAATCAGAGAGGGTCAGGACACCAATGCTGACCAGCATTTGAGGGATAAAATGGAATAAAACAGCAAAAATCCCGAAGCATCGCACACAGTGGGGGTGAGTACTGTTTTGTGACACGTTTACTTTTTTCTGTGAGGGGAGGATACAGCGGGTGGTAAAGGGCAGGTGCTCTGGAGCAGGGGACGGGGGTTCGAATCCCAGCTCCACCGCCTGTCTGCCGCGAGGCCCCAAAGTCACTCCACTCCCTGGGCCAAGTTTCCCTCCTCTGCGAAGCAGAGACAGGGACAGCACCTCACGGGGTTGTGAGGAGTAATGAGGCAATAAGTACACACAAGGGACACTCAGAACGGGGCCTGCCTTAGTAAGTGCCACGTGTGTGCCTTTATCATTGACTGTCATGGGGACGGGGCGCCGAGGTGGCTCCGTCGGTTAAGTGTCTGACATTGGCTCAGGTCATGATCTCACGGCTCGTGAGTTTGAGCCCCACGTGGGGGCCAGGGCCCGCTTTGGATCTTCTGTCCCCTTCTCTCTCTGCCCTTCCCCCACCGGTTCTCTCTCTCAAGTTAAATAAATAAACTTAAAAACCTTATTGACATGGGTACTTAGAATTAGGTCTTGGCCTGGGGTGTACATGTATCTTTACTGAGGGCTGCAGTAAAAGAGCGTGGCAGACGCACGCACACACACACACACACACACACACACACACACACACGACCCTGCTCCCCCTTCTGCATCCCCGGCCTGGTCTCCCCTTGGCCCCCTGGCCATCCTAGCACATTCTCTGTCACGTCCAATCAATCCCTCAGCCCCGGTGTGTATTCACGAACGCATTCTCTCCTCCTCAGCTCGCCAACTGCACACACTGTAAGGACACCGCTGTCTGGACTCTCAGCGACACCCTGCGTGTTGCCTGCAGCAGCTCCCGATGCCCCTGAGGCTTGGGGAAAGAAACAAGGCGCTCCACAACCTGGTGACCTGCCCGGCGCCCCCCCAAAGCGCTCTTCTAACGCCTCCGTATCCACCTGTACTTACATTCCACAAGTACAGAGCCGCTTCCTTAAAGTGGAAAAAAAGACCAAGAAAAAGACACTTGTTGGTGCCCAGAACCCGGTGGTGGGCCTCGCAGGTGTGGGCCGGGATTAAGGAAGAGCTGGGGTGAGGATGACACCCCTCTTTCTGACTCGAGCAACTGCGCAGAACACCATTTACGTGCACAGTAACGAGCGATGGACAGCAGGGACCGAGAGGGAGCCGGCCCCCCACGACAGCATGACGGGCAGGGAGGCAGCAATCACAAGCAAGCATTTTCCAGTAGGAGGTGACCCCTAAGGGCAAGTGTCAGAACTGGGAGAGCCAGCTACCCCTCAGCCCTTGGAAAATCTCAGGGGATCTGGTCTGGGGGACAAAGGGGGAGGGAGGAAGGGGGAGACAGGAAGACAGAGACAAAGACAGTCTCCTGACCCATCAGAAGAGACACGCTCACCGATCTCAACCGTTCTCTCTTGGTGCTGCCGCGCTCCCCTGCCCGTGTATAGGGCAGGGCCTGGTAAAAAGCTGTCCGAAGATATTTGGAGGAAACGTTTAGAGCATACCAGAAGATGACTTTTGCTAGGAAATTCCAGAACACCCTCTAAGGATTTCGCTCACACGATATGAAGTTAAGGACACGCTAAAATTCCAGAAGGCCTGGAGAACAAAAGCAAATGCAGGACAGCATACGATCCTATGGCTCGTCTAGGACTTCTGACTTTCTAAAGAGCTTTCCCACTCATCAGCTACTTGCCCTCTTAAGAATGCCGATTAAGGGGTCACCATGGAGGGAAAGCTTCCAAAAGGCACACTGGAGCTTTTAAGGAACAGACATCTTCTTTCTTGCCTTTGGGAAAGGGGCAACAAATGGCTGCGGGACATGACGCTTCAACTTTTTATTCTGGGATTCCCCGAGCCCTTCCGACACTCCACTCGCCAGTAGCTCGCACGTCACAGGAGGCACGGAAGGCAACCGGGACCGTGCATAGCTACCGGAGGGCAGCCGGGGACAACCGTGAGGAAGAGTATCCCGTAGGCTCAAAGGAGATCCAACGTGGCCGACCGCTGCACAGGCTGCCATATTGAGACTGACCCCCTGCGTCCTTGATCCTCTGGCCGTGTGGAAATAGATTCAAGAGACACCAAGAAGCTGAGATCCCTTAAAGGGTTTCACTCACCCTTTATTCTTTGTCTGGGGTTGTACTGGCTTTCCTGCACCCTTCTCTCACCCGCTGCTTGAAGGTGGGAGCCTTCAACTGTCCCTTCGACTGATCTTGGGGCCTGACGTCATACAGAACGAGCTCACACACCAGCGGCAGCAGAAAGCCTGTGACCCACAGCCAAGCCTCTGCTGGTGCAGCCAGGGGACCCTCCCAGGTGGAAGGTGCACCAGACAACAAGACTAGCCGACGAGATCTCCCCTCCTCTTTTACAGAAGCACGTAGAGCTCAAAAACAGGGCTCAGCGAACTTGCTGTAAACAGCCAGTACTCTAGCCTTTGCAGGCCAGACGGTCTCTGCTGTGACTTCTCCACTCTGCTGCCGTAGGGCTAAAGCAGCCACAGGGAAGATGGAAGGAACTGGGAGTTGGCTGTGTTGCAGTAAAACTTTATTTACCAACATAGGTGGCAGCCTAAATTTGGCCCGTTCAGCTCCTGCTCCAGAGAGCAAACAAGCATCATTTTTCTAAACAGAAACTTAGGTTTTTTAAAACCCTTTAGACTGATGTCATTATCAAAATGAAAAAACTCCACCAAATTTTTCAGACCCTGCACTATTCTCCTTCCTCACTGCTGACAGATAAGCTTTTCCTCGGAAGGGGCACATGAGCTTCAGTGTACCTTGCTCAGAAATAAAAATCTCAGATTTAGTAATGATTAACCCACCTACACGGCGGGGGGAGAGACCAAACCACGGGACCACGTTGAAAAGGGTGTCAAGCCCAAAGGAGGAGTTTCTCCCGTGGCTTCTGTTCACACTGCACACATTCTGCCACTGCATTCTCTTCCAGTTCCTTCCACCACGCCGTGGTCTCTGAGGCCCAGAGGCACCGCCGACCTATAGCAAAGAGCCCCCCCCCACCCCCCGAGAGGCTGCGGGGCTCTCTGGAGAGAACAAGGAGGGAATCTGGACGTGGACGAACTGCAGTCCGTTGTTTGTTCCATGCTCCAGCGCCACTGGCTGTCCGACCTGGGGACGCCACGAGCTCTCGGAGCCCGCCTTGCCCCGTCTGGGTAACCCACCCCCCACCGGCAGAGCTCTCATGTTCATTCCCGAGGTCACGGATGTGCACGCCCTTCAGAAACGTTAGCTATCTTCTCCTGAATGAAGAATGCAGAGGCAACCGGTTAATACTAAGGCTGTGCTGAGGCCACTGATTTCTCGCCTCAGTGAGAGAGAGGCTGGGGGCACCGATGACCAAAGACCTCATCGGGTGAGCTGATGAGGGACAAAATACACACTCAGGTCGCATTAGGCCCACACACTCTAGTTTATCTCGGTGTACTTCTGCAAGAATCTGGGGAAATGCACGTACCCATGACTGCCACATGACCGACCTGACAGAAGAACCCAGAGAGATCTGTACAAACCTACAAAAAAGAAAACGCAATCAGTGAGATTGTGTAGAGAAAG